>NC_042518.1:6802593-7104224 GCF_900963305.1 Echeneis naucrates
CTGTGGAACCTCTTAAACTTTAGGTGCAGAGGAGGGACAAGAGAGAGAAAACACTTTGGTGATTAGAAATGGAGGAGTGGATGGAGTGCTACAGTTTATTTAAAGGAAAATACTGCAAGTCTGGGAGAGCAAAATGAGGAGTGATCATGTGGAGCGTATGGGTACGTGTGTGGGGGTGTGAGCCAAGTCCAAGGTTGTTGTGCTTATGAATGAGTCAGAAACAAAGCGTGGGAATACCCGCAGACTTCTCCTCTCCCTTTCTCTCCTGCACTCTCTCATTAATGTTAGAGTTTCGCAGCACTTCCAACAACACAAGCTTGTTGTGATGTTGTGTCTACACCCACATTGGGGGGTTTGATGAATTGGTAGACCCCATTACTGAATGTGTACAGATGACCGTGGAGGCACTGCTGTACACACAACACGAACCCTCGACAAATGGTTCTATTATTTTCTCTGACCTGAATTTATTATGACTCACCGACTGGAGCCCTTTAACGATTGAATCAACCCACTGATGCTGTTAGCAGCTATACCTCACAGCTTCTCTGCACCAAAGTTCAACCTTAACAGGTCATTTCAAAATCAGCCATCATTTGTTTTCCCAAGCACAAAGCTAGCATAACATTTTAATCTAAAAAGAAAGTGGAATATGCAGTGGGTGAATCTTCGGATCTTGTTAGCCACTCAAACACACGCTGCTCTGAACGAAATGAGTTTGAGCACAGAGTCGGAGGGGCCAGTGGTACAGAGAAGGGCAGTGTTTGCATACTGATGGCTTAGTCATAAATGTTGGGGAAAGAAAAAGAAGATAAAGAAAGTGACAGGTTTCAAATTAGAGGAGCGCAACTTGACTTTCTGTGTGCATTTTACTGTCTGAACAACTAATTAATGAATTATGAAAAGCTTTATTAATCATTAAAATAATTATTTGTAGCTCTGATAAAGCACTAATATGCTATGAACTTAAGTAGACGCTACGTTGTTTAGGAATCAAATTGTAACAGCTCCAGCTGATGTTCTTCTTGAAGACATGTTAAGGCTTGCCCATTGCACTTAACAAGGCATCAAAACAAAAGTGCTCCTACAACCCAAACACGTTGTTTTCTTTCCTCTTGTAACACCTTCTGATGACATGATGGTTTGTGTTCTGCTTGTTGTTGGCGTAGGCGGAGAAAGGAGGAAAGGCAGTGTTTATCAATCACAGTGTGCGCTACTGGCTGACTGTGTGTTACTAAATGGTGCTGTTGTTGATTGAGGATTCACTTGTAGTTATCTGGAAATGTACTGAGCAACAGGTTTAGCTTCAGAGTGAATGTCTGACGAAGTGCTTTTGGGTGGAGCAACCTGATTACAGAGCAATTGTGTCACACAAGAATGACACACTCTCAAAAGCCACTCACATTTTTTTCTAGCTCGAGATGGACTTTCCTGTGGACCTCTGAGATTTCCATCAGCACTACACCTGTGAGACCGAGACCACAAGAGAGGGAAGAAGAGAAACAATGTTCATCTTAATGGTGGAAAACAGTCATAATCCAGCTGTTGTCCAACACATTTTTTTTTTTTTACTTCCAGTCTTTCAGGTTACAGCAAAGAGCACAACACTTCATAAACTTTGAAGAATGCATTGTTACAAAATTATACACGTCAAAATGTCAAATGTTACTGCTACACATAAGGGTGCATGTGTGCAAACTACGTTTCCTTCACTGCAATGGGAAAAAAAAAAAAAACAACAGCAATCAAACAAAAAACACAACCCCCGCAAAAAAAAAAAAACCTAGAAAAACTAGACCACCTACTGGTGGCTAATGAATATAAACTTTTGGCAACTTTTCTTTCTACAAACGGATCATGGAAGGGTTCAGGTATGAAGGGATGTAAATTATGCAAAATTTCAACTTTGTGTTAGAAATTTAAATAAAAAAATTCCCAGTTTGCAATCGATAAAGTAAGTAAATATCTATATTTACACACAATGAAATTAATGAATAAATAAATGAATGTAGTTGCAGCTCGACAGTGAACTCGCCATAATAGTTCAACCCTTCAATATTAGTGCACCAACTAAATCAGTGGAAATAAATCCAGTATTGTCTGTCTTGTCTGTCATTTACTCAACACTTCATGACGACATTTACAAATTTACTGTGCTACTCCTAACAGATGGTAAACCGGCTGCCGGTCTCATGCATCACTATGACGTGTACATCCGTCAGTATGTACACACTGCCCTTCCCCGCCCCGTCTTTCCACACCTGCAGCTACACCTTGCCATGTAGTAAACTGACTCTTTCCTTTGGCATGGTCCAGCAGAAAAATGCCAGCAAACCATTCCAGTGCATCTGCCATTTTACTGTGCAGGGCACAGAAGACTAATGGGGAAAGCACAGGCTAAAATCCAGTTGGAGAGAACGGGAAAGGTAGACAACGTTTGCGTATTTAATAGATGGGATGGAGCGTGTTTGGGTCATAGTAAGAGGAAAAACATGAGACAGGGTTAAGGGTGGGGGCCACTGCATGACGACATTGGACCCTGGGCTAGAAGTAGGCGCTAAAATGACCAGGATTGGACACCTAACAGAGCTGACTCAAAGCCCATAGTACTTGAAATAAGAATAAAGTCATCTGATTTGAGTCAAACACCTGACAGACTGGTTTACTTGTAGAGTCATCCATGCGTCACTACGGTTTTAATGCAATCAAGGCAAATGCATCATGACTGATTGCATTCAGGTGCCTTAGTTACAGTAATCCAGGAAAACAGGACTCAACAGTCTCTCCTCCCCAGCTCACGCTCATTTGTTTATTGTTGACACAGTCTGGTCAAAACGTTGCCTGGTAACAGGCATGCTTGATAGAGGGCATATATATCAGCCCTGTGCCCATAAATGCATTCTACAAACAATGATCACTTTACACGTTGAATTTGATATTAAAAAACATCAAGCTCCATTCTTCTGAGATGAGCTCTGTGGCTTTCATGGAGCGGAGAGAAAGTAGAACAAGTAAAGGAAATTTATATTCAGCTGAAAAACAGAACTAACTGTCTGTAATCGAAAGGGTGAAAAAAATAACCTCCCTCCTGTGAGCCGATTTTTAACAACAGCATCACCAACAACATTATTTTGGTAGAATGCAAAACAGCCCACAGTTTTTCCACTGTTTTTGACTGTGGGTAAAATAATCTTGGCATCTGTGAGCGCCACCTGACACACCATGCAAACATGCTTGAATTATGTAAAATCAGCCTGATGGCATTTGAAGAGACCAGGACCATCAAAGGACACGATGAGGGGGTCTGTGTGTCTATATAACAGTTAGAAAGCCTTTTCCATTGTCAAACAACAAAACTGGTAGAGATTAATTTCCCTTAGGCCAGCTAAAGGCTCATATGCTGTTTAATATTTTTTGGCAGCAATGCGGGACTCTTATCAATGTTCCCCAAGAAAATCTAATACCTATTATAGTTCCCAGCATCAGCAAGACTTAGTTTCACCTCAGAGTCCCAAATGCTCATACATTCACTGAACTAAATGATCCGAGTCCTTCAGATCTTATTTCGTACTCCATTTGTCCAAAGATTGAAATAATAATAAAAAAGAAAGCAGGAAGAAATAGACTAAAGGGGTTAAAGGATGAGGTGTAACACTCCTTCAGTGCCTCCAAGCAGTATCAGGTTTCTGGTTGTCTACACGTCACTGAGGCTCAGGTTTCTGACGGGGCAGATCCACTACGACCATGAGCATGCTGAGAAACAAGAATTATGAGACTTTTACACCGAGGCATGCTGTATGAAATTCTGAAAGCATCTTGTGACACAACTGGGACATCTGGACTGGGTGTAGAGAGGTTTAGTACGGAAAATATTTACAATGCATTTAGGTTGAAGGCCCTGGTTAGACTGTATTTAATCACCCTCTGCTCTCCATAATCCCACATAATGACTCAGACTAAACTCATCCGTCATGAGACCCGAGTCTCTCTCCCATACAGGGATTAGTCGGTACTGGAGTGTGTCCACAGGTCAGGGGTGAGAACGACTGGATGTCATTACCTCACTCTATATACAGCTGCTCTGTAATGCTAATGGGATGTCTGTGTTATCTCCAGGACTTATTTATTCTTTCTAATGGGTATTCATCTGCCTTTATTTTGAGGATTGAAGCAGGTGAGTTGAGTTAAATGCCATTTTTAATTACTTTGATGGATACTAACAGTAATGAGCAGTTTGTTTGTCCCCCTCCCCTCATTTCCTCTTCACTTCCTATTACAGGAAGCAGACTCCAAGCTGCAGTTGCCACAGGAAGACATAATTCACTATATGGTGCACCCAACAACAACTTCTGGATGCCTGTGGATCCAGATCAAAATCAGTTCAAACTGATCTACTGCTCCAAGCACTTTACTGGATAATATATGTACGTGTAATGAAAATACGACAGTCTTTATATCCCCTAAAATAAACAGTTCTCTCATCACATCGCAGATTGATCTAACCCTTACAGAGGCTACAAGGGACATATCCGAATACCATAAGTACATTATAACCCACCGCTGTAACACCACTGTGGTTCTGTGACCATAAATATCTCCAACCTGTTCAGGTTTATTTACTAAACAGCGATCCAAAAATGTATATTTTGACTTCACAATCATTTCAACCAGCTGGAGACATTAGACAAAGCCTGCCAAAAGCTGGCATGAGGACTTCAAATCTTGTCAGCTTTGCCTAGAGAATCTATTGTAGCCAGCAGGAACACAAGCTGAGCAGCCACAGTTCTTCTTCAAGTCTGCACGGGGGGAAGACACTTCATTTTTCGAGTGGAGGCTCACATAAGTGTGCCACCTATAACAGCAGGCGTGACTTCCCTATTGTGCAGCTGAATTTAATTAGCAGTTTTGCTGCTAATCAGCAGGGGAGTTGAGACAGTGGTTAAATAAAAGTGTGCCACGGGTGACAACCAGTTAGGACGCCAGACATCTTTGGACTGCAAATGAGCTTCTGGGAACTGAGGCCTGGGGAGTTTGCAAGAACCACACAAACTCTTTTTGCTGCAATGAATTTCAAAGCGCACCACACACAGTAATACATCTATCTGAAACACCATGCTGTCGCTCATCACAGTATAATATATAAAGATGCTGCATTCAAGCTTTAGTCTGCACTGAGTTTGGTATCGCAACAGCAATTAGAAGCTGTGACCATTGTACCTGACTTTGTTTACCTTGTTTTATCAAAAGCAGACAGCAGGAGCCACATCTGTACCAGTGAACAGCTGGAATTTGTTTTTTATTTTAGGAAATAATGTTCCAGGCTCTGCATGGATCGTTCACTGGCTGTCTGAGGATATTTTGAGGCTAAAGAATAAAAGTGGCCATATTGTTGGAATCGGAGGTTTTAAGAAATAGGCTAATTTCTCTTACGAGTCCGGGCTCTTCACATTATCTTACATTGAGCACTTTATCTATTGGACCTTTTGCTAAAATAAATACGCCATTTGTGAATTATTGATTAGCACTGCTCAAAGAAAAAACACTGGTATGATCATTGTGGACTTTTGAACAGCATCCATAGGACAGAGTAACGTTTCTGATGTAGATCATGTAGGACTCAGCTAATACTGCTAAATTGTATAAATGGTCTAAAGAGCTACAGTACTGGTGACAAATAACACGTTCCTCTGAGACTCAAGTGAGATAAACAACTATTTCAGGCAGGAAAGAACCATCTCCAGCAGACTGCCCTTAGTTTATCCCAGAAGAGAACCATAGGACAAGGCAGCATGGAAACTTACCCAGTTCTCTGGAGACAGGAGACACCGCGGCATTCTCCCCAATCTTAGACATTGCATCAAAATACAACTTTCCCGCCAAGGTCATTGCTGGGAAAATGATAAAATTATTATTAATGCTCGCCATAATAGTTCAGATAAAAATGTACTATCTAACATCTGTTTTAGGTTGGTAAGATTTGATCTGAATCCAAAGAAAACCTCAACAGAAGTAGACCCAACAGGTTCAATGAGCTTTATCCATATAAGGTCATTTGTAAAAAATATTTTTCTTACAATGGAGTGGACAAATGAGATCAGCTCAATGGTAAAGGCCTTTAGTCTCCCAGAATTTGTTCGACCTTCTAAGCTGTTTTTCCTAACCTCTAATTTACAATAGATGTTTATTAATGAAGTAGAAACGCTTACCAGCTATTGATTTCTCATAGTTCTTCCCAAGGTTGACCAGGTTCTTTAGCCCTGGGTTAAACTGGTCCATCACACTCTGGGTGGATGATGAAAAAAAAAAAAAAAAAAAAGCACAGCATTTTGTTACCATTTCAGTCATTTTTTTAATGATAGCTGGGATTTGTGACCTTCAGGTAAAAACTTGCCTGAATTTTGTGGAAGCATTTTTTATCTATTAACAAAAATCAAGCAAACTGATGCATCTGTAATCTTAAATGTTCTGCTGTTCTTTCTCCACATTATGCCCATCTCAGTGCTGACAGAGAGGATAAGCTTTTAGTTTGGCTTCAGGACAAAGTGCAGTGCAGGAAATTAATAAAAATTCAACACTGACAGAGACCTGTAGCAGAAGTGGATGATCACTGCGACCATGACATGTAAGCTTCAGGCAGTATCATTCTGATATACATCTTACATCTGCTCTTTTCAGAATTCAAATCTATCATCTTTGGGCGTCAAATAAAATATATCGTGCTCTCCTCATGTAAATATACAGTACCCTGGGATCCCTGGGCTGCTGTTGATTATAGGTGCAGCGCAGAGCAGTTTGCTGTATAGTCTTACCACACAACACAAACAACCAGCTAAATTATTAAACCTGAGTCCAGGCATCCTTTTCCTGCATTTCATCACACCAAGGAGCTGTGGGGGCTGCCCTGAAGGAAGGCCAGCAGATAACTAGCAGAAAGCCACTGAGTCTTTTCTTTGCACCCTCACCCTCTCTGTCCCACCTGTGGAGTGCACGCATTCACTCATCCAATGCATTTCATGGGTTTGGATTCACTTTTAGAGGAGCCCACTAATCCTCAGTAAATAAATTAAAGTAAATTAGTGGATGGCTGAGATGGCAGAACACACCACAGAGCGGTTCAAATGATGCAGATCAACCGGGGCAGCACTTTAATGTGGAAACGGCGCTCCTTGGGTGGGGCTGTATTCTTCAAACCCAGTCATCCAAACCCATTTGACAGCCATTTACTGGCTTCCAGAAAGCCTCTAAACACCAAGTGAACTGCACTAAACTGTTTACACACTGAAGCCACATTAAATGAAGAAGAAGTTGGTCCCTGAGTCACCCAGGGGACCCTCAGAAACCTTGAAATCCTGAGGGCCGGCTCAGAGTGCTGACCTCACCTGTTAGTGGACTAATGAAAACCACCTGCTGGGCGTGAAGCTGAGAACTGATCACACAAGTGTCTGACAAACTTCAAGCAGAAGGTGTCTTTATGGCACATGTTGTGTTTCACCCACCTTGTATGTACTTTCAGTGAGCTTGTTCACCTCCTCTGCGCTCCTCGACATGTTTCACTTAGATTCCTTACGACGCCGGACAAAAAGGAAAAAAAAAAAATATATATATATATATAAAAATATATTTTAAAATAAATTAAAAAGTACCCAAAATCCAAAATCTACGGACACATGAAATTCCTCATAGCCAAGAGCAGACTGAAAAGGAGGACAGCGGAGTCCGGCTGAGCTGTCAAACTTGTTGGAGGTGCTGAGTTCACCGGAGGGAGGTAAGAAGAGACGGACATCCGTCAAGTCAGAGGAAATTAAGCATTGAACCACCTTCTGCGGTTCTTTGGACTTTCAAATTAAATTCCCTGACTACGTCAATCCCAAATTGTGTCTCTTCCCATTTGCAGACCCAACAGTGAAATCTTCTTTAGTCTTTTTCATCATGGTTTTACTCCTGAAGGAATAAACACGTCAGCGGATTTTGTTTTATTTGTACTTCATGACAACATCTGTTTGTTTTGTACATGTTTAATGTCTCGGGCAAACCTCACACTTTTACTTTGAAGGGATCTCCTCGGTAGGCTTTTGCCGGTATTTCCGGGTGACTTGGCACGCTGCAGGCAGGTAGAGAAGGTGGACAGCAGACTAAATCCTGGAAACGGGCGCTCCCTGGAGGCAAGGCATCCATAACACAATGAAAACACAGCCAGAGTGTTGAGGAGATCAAACCCTGAAGAGATCATGATTTAAGTTGTCACTTGAGGTGATATTTAGTTTTATTTGTTATTATTTCTTTCTTTCCATAGATGTAATGCTGCTCACAGGACTGCACTGCAAGGCTGCATGTTTTATTTAAATCTCTGGTCATTTGGGATTCTTCAGTATTCACAGTATTGTTTCTTCAGAGACGCTTGACATCCTGAAACAATCAATCAAACAAACAAAATACAAAATAATTTTTCACCCAATCAGCTGTATGCGGGACAATTTTAGCTGCCATCAAAAGTGCCAGGTGCATCAGAGGATGTTTCATGATCTGCCACTAGATGTCACTCATTGTCAGCTGATTCTCTCAAAAGCGAAGAAGAAGCTTCACAACTTCTGAAACATAAAATCAACACATGCATGACATATTTACAAATGTCGAATCCCCAGTATGTGTTGCTGTCATTTTCACGTTTAACATTTTTTTTTCCACATAAACTCACATCATATAATCAATACCAACACACCTGCTCAGCTGAAAGCCCTTTTTTATTACAGTCAGACAAATCCAAAAAGGCAGTGGCACAAACATCTTGAGAGTCAGTTGAGGGAGTAACTATATGTACATAATTTTCTTTGCATGCTGAAACTTTGGAGGACTCCCTGCAGCCACAGAGAGCAGCCAAATGAGCTGAATGTAAAATGAGATTGTGCCTCCAGGCACAACCCTCAAAATGTTGTAAGGTGACACATACAATGTAATTAGTCTCTAAAGCCACCATGTTAGAGGTTCCCCCACCCCGTGTTATCTCCAGTGTCGTTGTCACACCGTCCCCCTGAATTATATTCTTAGAGGCAGAAATCAATACCAAAGAAATATCACACTGAATAAAGCAACATGAAGGTCAATTATAACACATCACTCCGTTTTCTGAGAGGAGAAGTAATTTTTTACTTTCACTAACATATGTACTGTGACAATGTGTTCGGAAGGACTTTTTTTATTCATAGAATTGCACATATAAAGCTACCTAGATTTCAATATCCTTTTTACATCATCTGTGCTCAGACGAGTCGATAAATCATGAAGCCTGTCAACCACTATTAAAAGAGTGATGCTCTGAGAACTACCTAGTGGTTGAGAAAGGACAGAAAAAAAAAAAAACAGATATGATGAAACACAAAAAAGCACTGCTTATGGATGTAAGGTATGCTGCCATACCTTGGGGTTTATAGCCATACTGTTCAAAAAAAAAAAAAAAAAAAAAAAAAAAATCATCCTCAAAACAGCACGTGCTGCTGGACTCCGAGCTAATGGTGGCCTCACATTCATTTTCTCTGCTGTGTATACTCTGAAGGATAGCTGACCATCCATTGTGATGGAATAGATAACTGCACTAACACATTCAAAAGACAGCGTGCTTATGCTCTCCTTGCAAGGCCACCTCCTTTTTTAGCTATGCGGGAAAAAAAAAAAAAAAAAAAAAATCCCCGGCAGTGCTTCACATAAGCGGTGGGTAGATGGGTAGCTTGATGTTGGTACATGCAGTTCACAACCTGGCAGGTCTTATCAGCAGAAGATGTGTGAAAGGATTATGTGCAACCACATTTATTTTCAATCCTCATTCACATCAACTCTTTATTTCATTTCTTTAATGTTTTTATTGGCATCATTCACATCATTCTTAAACTGGGGCAGAGATAAAATAAATCTAAGGAAGATGAAGATTCAAAACTCCTCATTAAACTTATCCACTTTGACCGACGCCAGAGGCCAGTGCGTAAGAACATTATTATTTGTTAACTGAGCTACAATGCTGGCGCTCATTACTTTGGCCAAACAGCATCACAAATCTAGCCTTGATATAATTTGCAGACTTAGGGCCTGAAGCCAATCAACTAATTCACATATACACCATTGTGTTGAAGTAACAGCCTGACCAGTAGGTTGAAGAAGCGCAACAGTTTAAAGACGAACAACAGCCATGGTTCGATAAAACCACTGTAAGAGTAGCACTGTCCATCAGCAGAAAATAAGTGTGTCTGAGAGCTTAAAGGAAACATCTGTTACATGCACCGCAGTCTTCTCCAGTCTCATAGTGTTTGTGGTGGACATCACAGGCAGGCTCTGGGTATAGCTTTGGAAATCTCATGGTGGTAGATTCACAAAACATTTTAACAGTTTTTGGGTTGCATTGTGCAAAATTATCCCCAGAGACTTTCTGCAAGTTAAGACAAACATGAATCTTTAGTAAAATCAATCGATGATGTACTGGTGCCTAGAAGAGGAGGAAAACATTTGAGTTTTAAGAGCACTATAAGAACAATGGCCACATCACTTAATTTAAAAATGTGTATTACTTAAAATAAATGTTTTCCTTTACTGTCTGAGTTACATAAAAGAAAAAATGTTGTTGTTGTAACATTTCATTTTAATCCTAATTGAACTGAACTTATCTGAAGGACCCATTAGCATGCGTCAGTAGGAGCACCAGTCCGAACTTTCCTTCCCACAAGGCTGCAGGAATACCTTCATGTAAGTCATAATTTCATTGTGCTGGTGCCCCACAACAAGAAGGCTGCAGATTTGGTTTCCAGGCCAAAGACATGCATGTTGAGGTTGACTGGTGATTCCAGATTGCCCGAAGTCAAGTCGTAGAGTCAAGGATCTTCAATCAACTAAGAGTTTTTTACAGCGAGGAAAACATAAAAAAAAAATTCAAAGGAGAACTTAAAGGGGGAAACTAAAATTTAAATGCAAGTGTCAATATTATTTCCCTCTGAGTTTAAACCTCCTTTTCCTTTTAATTACAAATTTTCAATAACACTGAAAAAAACTGTTGGGAGCACAGAAATAAGCACAAACATTTGCATAAAAAACACAACAAAAATGTCTCTGTATAAGAAAAAGAGACAATATTACATCTTTTTAAACTCAGTCTGGACAGGATCCGATAAAGCCATCAGGTTTACCCTCTTCTTGGAGATTTAATGTCCCCTACTCCATTATAAACAAATCCATGAAATCTTTACGCTAGAAATTGTTTGTTTCCAGTGTCATAATCAGACACAGTGCTGTAATCTCACACTAGTATTCACACCTACATGGATATTATTAGACAAATCAGTGGGACCAATACTTCCTAGCCATGCCAATACAAAGCGTGATGGAGGCCCGGGGTGTTATCTTTTATTGCAGAAACCTGTATTTGTTTTTAAAGGCCTGCACACACACACACACACACATGCGCACGCAATGTCAGTTTTATCATTCCTCAGTGGTAGAAGCATATTTCTAAACTAATTCTTATTCTGAAGTTTAAAGAACAAAGGTCTGTTTTCTATTCTCGTGAGGAGATACCGCCGCTTCTCCAAACAGCTGAGTCATCTCTTCAGGTATTCTGCAACACTATGCTGAGAAAGGCAGGAGCTGATTTGAAAGCAGAGCGAAGAACTAAAAGGAAGACTTGTTATATAGATTCATAAATTACGTGCTACGTTTTGTCATCTAATTTTACACTGATACCACAAAATTTAAGCAAGTTATTTAATGAAAAAAACTTTCCGGCAGCCAGGTATTGGGCCTGTGGTGACCGAGCACGGAAGTCACTAACCAGTTCACAGTAAAGCAGAGTCACGTAAACACTCATCAGTACACACACACACACTTAAGTAAGCATGCCTGGGCACCCAAGGGTTCACGGCCCAAGTGTTTGTTCCTGATGATATTGCAGCCAGCAGTGTGTGAAAATTTAATAAGAGAGTTGATGTCAGGTGCCACATCTGAGTGCATCAGTCAGTGTTGGGTAAAACAGAAGTCCCCTGCCATGTATGAGGGCTCCATGCTTCACTGACACCACTAAACACAGCAGCCACGATCCTCATATCAACAGGAAGGGGCCTGAGTAATTAGTTCTTTCTGCCGGGAATGTGGATAAGTGTGTTTTATTCATTTTCCAGTCGCAACTGGAAATCTTGGTGCAGGCACCTGTCATTGTCCTGGGGGGAATAATACCAAACATGGGGACAGAAGATATGCCGCTGTCCCCTTTTCAATGTGCCAGACCCCTTTTAGAGAGGACGAAGGTGTTACCTTTCCTTGACTCCTCAGCTTGTTCAGTGTATTTTGTAGTTTGGGACTCCTTCCCCAGGGAAGGATCCACGCAGCTGCCTGGAATGTCATGACAGAGCACACATTTTTGTTTAAAATAACTAACAGGCACTATTCTCAAACTCACCTCCATGCCTGCTGGCAGCGCACATTAACATGAACACTGATCCCGTAATCATCGTGTTTATGCCGAACTCCTTGTGGAACGAAGACAGTTTTGATCACACTTAAACATCTCAGGACTGCAAAAGCCTGTAATGCGATGCTGAGACAACTCACCCACGATTCTTGTCTGAATGAGACAAGAGCGAACATTTTTAGCTGCAAAGCTCTGCGCTTGGGGACCTCAGCTCAGTTAGTTTGAAAGCTCTTCACATACACACAACTCATACACGCAAACACTCACATACACACTAATTGCTGTCTCTGCCATCACAATGTTTTCCCTAAATACTCAAGGTTTGTATCTGGGTTAATTACACCTTCCTAATCCCTCTGAATCCACAGCATAGTTCAAATCTGTCTGCCTTGTGACAGACAAGAGAAGCTTCACACTGCAATATTACCAGCCTGCCATTAAATGTGTTGTGTTTTTGCTGCATTAACGTACACGTATAGGCAGCAAACTGAACAGCTCCTGCTTGTGTAAGTGATTTTATAGGAACATGACACAGTTTCCACTTCAACCAGCTCTTAAACCTATACAGTATTATTTAGCATATAAGTAGCATATTCCGCTGGTATCAGGGTCCCTTAAGACATTTTTGTCAAGTAGAAATAAACTACCTGCATTGCAGAGCTGTAACTTGTGCTGCTCCCACCATAAGACAGCCAAGAAGTGTCTAATTCATAGGTCAGGGGCATCATCCCACAGAAAGCATAAAGAATAATTAGGCGTTTTGTGCAGAAGGGGGTTACATGTTGTGCGTGCCTTGGCATTTTTCTGTAGCTGATTGAACTTGGAGGTGTAACACACCCTTGAGTGGGTACATATTTACAGTCTTTGACGTGCTCCTCAAGGGGCACTGCTTAAAGCTGAAGAATGTATTCAAGTCCTTTCAGCACCATATAAATCACATTCTATAAATCCCACAAGAACATACGAGTTGTCACAGAGACGTTGGTCTCCGAAACTAATTTTATTTAACAGAATATGCTAAACAACACATTGCAGGCAAAAGAAGCCCAGTTTAGCTTTAAATACAGCCAGTAGCCACAAACAAGGGGAAACAGCTGGTCTGGCTCTGTCTGACAGTAGTATAATCCGCCTACTAATATATTATATCTTGTTTGCTTAATGAGCCCGAAAACTGAAAGTGTAAAAATTTGTGTGTTTGGTGTCTTACAGGGAAGTTATTTCTGGAACTATTTCTTGGCTCTGAAGAGTTTTAAGGCAACTAGCTAAAATTGTTGGTCAGAACCCAAAAAGCTGCAATTTTGATTAATTTTAGCATTTTATTTTTGGACAGATTAAACTGCCCGATATTCTGTGTGTTTTGCTGTTTTTTTTAATAGGACAGCCTGAAGAGAGACAGAAAAGGAAGCGACGTGTGGCAAATGGCACCAGGTAGAACCAAACCAAACGATCCATTTTTCTAACTATCCCACCAGAGGTTGGCATTGTGTGTTTATACACAAGCTTTATGTGTTTTTTTTTTTTTTTTCCACCTTTGGACACAGCTAAGCCCGCTGTCTCTCCTGTCTTCAGTCCTTCAGTCCAGTCCCCTTAAGCTAAAAAGAAACAAACAAACAAAAAAAAAAAACAAAAAACTAGCAGCTTTAAGCGTCATGTTGAAAATTGGTACAGATTTTCTCCTCCAATTCTCTCGCTCTTCTCATTAAGCAAACATGTTTAATTCCTAAAATGGTAACTATTACAGTGGGAAGAATGAATATTTGAACCTTTTGGAAAGAGATAGTTTCTACATTAATTGTTCATAAAACATGAGCTCATCACAAATATAGACAAACACTCCGTCCCTGATGTAAGGACACAAATTAATATTCATCTCATTGTTAACTACACTCCTTAAATATTAAAATTACCAGTGGAAACAGTGAATGAACCTTCAGATTTAATAAGTATTCAAACATCCTTCAGCCTCAATAACCTCAAACAGATCGTTGAATGTGAAACATTCTTGTTACAGAGCAGATGCACAGCAACTGCGCAGGTCTGGGATCTGGCTCGACACCATGTATTAAAATTTTTACTTATCCAAACAAGTGTTCATTACATCCTCAGAAAATTAATTACTTTAATATGGTCGCAGTAAAAATTTCCCTCTTCATGGTGATAATTTAGTTGAAGACCATTTCTTACAAAGCAACACTTTTATGCACAAATGGAGATAAATCCAAAGAGTTACTTTTTCAAGACGGATGAAGGATTATTCTCCTCCGCTCCTCATAGTTGTGTTAGCAGCAATAAAGTGACATCCATCACAAGTTTTTACACAACCTTGCAAAGTTCATAAACCACATGTTTATATGTACTGTATATTCATTTGGATTACACCCCAGCTGAAAATGTTATTACAGAGGAAAACGATGGCTTTAGTTGTCTTCGGTCCTGTGAAGGATGACTTGTCTGGTTCACGCTTGCTATCAACTATGCAAAATTTCCCGTAGGTGGTGCAAACAACCTTGAAAATCTTGGGCTGCTTCTGGACAATGATTCCCACTAAACTCTTGTTGCAATCAATCCTGGTCATTGTAACTCATGTGAAGGATGGGCTCCTTGGCACAAACCAAGTCTGCGCCAAGTACCTGCTGCCTGTAAATCTTCTATAACTATACATATCAATAGCATTTCACTGTCTTCTTTCGAGAGGGGTTATTTATTGAAGTCATTTGCTACTCATAATGCATTTTAATTTAAAAAAACCCAACAGGGTAAAACATTATCAAATTATATAATTCCACTATAATTCAACTCACAGCCTTGCTGCATGTGTCTCAGTGGGTGATGAATGCTTGTTTGTGAAAATACTAACCAGATGTGCAGCTGTGCAAAATGAGAATCACAGCGCACAGAATATTCTATCAATTACTCACTTAATTCATACAGACTCCAGAGGAAGTTTAACAGCATGGTCATACATTTAAGACGTGAAGACATTGTGCATCTGCTTCTGTTTGCAGCATCCTCTCAGCCAAGTGCAGTCTGGAGGGGCATATGGTTAATGTCACAGTTCTGACCTTGGCAGAAGGGCTGTTGATCTCAACTTCCTGTCTCTCATTCGATCATAACCATTCCTCACACACAGATGATTTATCATGCTCTCAGTTACTCAGTCACTCCACATCTCTTTCACTGTCAAAAGCCCGCAGATCAAACTCAAACAATAGTTTCATTTCAACTGTTCTCTGAAACACACCCAGTCATGTTCCCCCATCTGTAGGCAACCTGTAGCCTCTTGTCTGTCTTTTGTTCGGAGTAAAGTAACAAAGCAGAGTTGGTAGTTGGATCCAAAGAAGGATGGGCTTTCAGCTCGTGGGAACAGGAAGTCCATATTCATAAATAATAAGCAGGCTCAGTAGAACCCATGTGGATTTACACCCCCCTCCCCCCAAAAAAATAAATAAAATAAAATAAAATCCTGTCCTGGTGAAAGTCACATGATCCGCTAATGTCAGTAGAAAGCAGGGCTTAATGAGTGTGTGTCTGTGAGGTTGTTGAAGGGAGGCTGGGTTCATCTCCTGGGTAGGAAACATTGGCTGACGGCGATTTCGTTAGCAGCACAGGAATGATCTAGATAACACATTTATCCATGGTCCCTCTGGAGGGAAGGCGAGTCACCGACATCTGATTAGATTCCACAAAGATAAAAGGATCACAGAGTCACATGTCTCGTTTATTACTGGGTGACTTTGGGAGTCTATCCTATGAATCTACAGCAAGTGATGACTGGCTGTGTTTAATCTCCAGTCAAGAGGCAGTTCTTTGTTGCAGTTTGCTATTGTGATAAAAAGTTATTGAGCTGGACGTGAGTTGCATTTTACAAAAAGCTGCTCAACTCAGATTACGTCTTATTTTTCATTTTTCTATGATAATGATACTCACAACTGTTAATATTTTTGTTTTGGTCAATTTTAATTCATGATGCTATTAATGATAATGTTAAATCATTTAACCTTTCCTTTGTACATTAGGAAAATGGCTCGATGGGCAAGAAGACTGATGCCACCTCTCTCTGATGGAAACAGAACTAGTGAAATCCTGGGCTGCATGTACCTGACTATTTCCAGGCAATTTCTGTCACTGCAAGGTTGATGAACAGTAAAGACTCCAAGTAGTTGGTGCAAGACCTACAATGCTGCAATATGTCGAGCTGTTAAGCGATAAGTGGCTCAAAAAATAAAACTAAAACTAAACCAAAAAGAAAAAAGTCAATTTTACACCAAGGTTGTTTATTTGGTGCAGGGAAATAAAGACATTTTGTAGAAAATAATGGGAGAGCTTTGTAGTTGGAGTTGCAAGGTTTACTGCTTGTTGCAGGAAAAAAAGTCATTTCCATTTGTAGTCCATGCAGATGCCAGAAAGCAAGATCGGAGCAAGAGTTAAGCTCCTGTCTTTGCACCCAGAATATTATTCCTGTCACAGTCTCATCTTCCAGATTTATGATTAAAACTCAGTCTTTATAAAACCTGGATATTGTTAAAAATGTAAATGGCTCCTGAAGGAATACATTATGTCTCAGGAAAGAGCAGTGTTTTAGACCAGACATGTGGAATAATGTCTACTCAGGTTAAACACTCTCACATTCTAGCAGTGAATCTATTAGCTTTGTAACCTGAGCATGAAAAAGTGTCAGACTTATGATTTTCTACTATAACTTAAAGTACGGTGCCAAACTTAACAGACTAAAGCTGAATAAAGATCTCCATCTAGCATGCACAGCCTCTTTCATCCTCAGAGAGGTGGCATTACAAAATGTCACAAAGTAGCTGCTTCCTCTCCAGAGCTGATTAATTTGTTTCTTTCCTCCCCTCACATTGATTCTGTCGTCACTCTTTATCTTTTATCTTTTTGCCCCAAAACAACATTTATGGTGCTCTTTTTCCTTGACTCAATATCAATAAGTAAAACAACGTCAAGAGGCAGAGGAGGTAACCGAGTCCCCTTAATGATGATGCGTGTGCTGTTTGTGCTCCCAAAAATAAATTATTATTGTGAATCAAATGATGTTTCAATTGGATAAAACGACGACAGTGCAGCTGGAAAGTGAGAGGACTTATGTGCCTAGTTTAAAAATGGCTGCCAGAGAGAACCAAACATGAGAACACAACATAAAATTTGTGATGCATGATTTTATAAAAGCGGGGGTACTGCCTGAAGGGGGTTTGTGCGTCTCACTAATAGTCTGTGACATCCAAGAAAAGAGCAGTTTTCAAATGCTTCAGAGAGCCTGGCCTCCTGCACAGGCCTCGCTTCCAATAGGCTTTAATTACTTAGCCAAAGGATTTTTCTGGTCTCAATTCTGAAACTTGTTTTTCTGACAGTCTTTAGAGCGCTTGTTCTTTGGAGATCCATGGGGACCGTGTCCAAGGGGGAGGACGCTTGGAGCAGAATGGCATTTTAAGTTCATCCCTCACTCTCAACACCCGCCTTACAACTGTCTGGTTTATCCCCTGCAAATCTGTGCATGTATCCACTGGCAATCAAGCACACAGAGTCCAATTAGATTTTTAATTCTGGGCTTTTCGCACACTTTCTCACAACCTTGGGTGATATTGGGAAAGCCAGATAATCCAGAGTGCTGGGAGAAGTGGGTTTGGATGGAAAAGAAAGCTCGACCAAAAAATGTGCCAAATAATTACTTGCTGTCACTCTCTCCAGCCATTTAGAAAGGAGAACTGGATGGCGATGCCACTGGTATGTAATTTGTTTTTAGTGATACTTCTGCAGCAGCTGTTGACATTGTACCGTCAAAAACCATCCAGTAATATGCTGGTTGGAAATTTCCCTTTCAAATTTGACCACAGTGGCTGAGAAACTTGGGATCTGGGGCAAATCTACTCTGCAGACCCAGCACACCAACAGAGCATTGGTCTCT
Organism: Echeneis naucrates; assembly: GCF_900963305.1. Lineage (NCBI taxonomy): Eukaryota > Metazoa > Chordata > Actinopteri > Carangiformes > Echeneidae > Echeneis > Echeneis naucrates. The sequence goes on from NC_042518.1 coordinate 6,820,956, forward strand.
GTCACACGCCCACATGAACCGACACACGAACACACACATTGTTTGTCCTGTTGAATCATACCCACTGTCAAATAGATGCCTCTTATTTCCATTCTCTTCTCAGATAGATGAAACTTTCTGCCACACATTCAACAAACTAGACTGAGAACGGTTGCAATTAAAATGTTGACAATGATTTCTTCATACCCACAACAGAAATATTTTTTTCTGTTTTTCTGGTTTCTGTTTCAGCACATCAGAAGCAGACTGACAGCCATTTCTTATCCCAACTTATTGGGTTGTTCATTTGTATTAATAGCATGATGGAGGCTGAAGTCTCTCTTCTTTGCATCACTGTAGCAGCATCAGCAATGAAAGACAAAAAAGTTCAAAATTGCATCCCAGCAAAAAAGTGATGAATATTTAGACATCTGAATTTATCTCTGTCCTCATTTGTCTGGGTGGAAAATGAAGCACCACACATTTGTCATTGTCATGTCTGCAGCATTTGTTTTTCTTTAGACTTCTGAAAATATTTTACATGTGTTTTACACAAACTAATTCATCTTTTATTAATCTAAATACAAGTTGAAAGTTTTCTTAAATAATTCTGTTGTATTTGAGAACATCTGATGTCCAGGGTTACAGAGATTTGGATGTGGAATATGTTAAATAAAACATCAAACATTCATGTTTCACATTGTTTTTGAATCAGAGGCCTCAGATTGTTGTTCTATTAAAAAACAGGAGCCCCCCGGTGCGTCACCGCCAACACACTGGCAGCAGCAGCAACACACAGCGCAGAGGAGAACGAAGAAGGCTCACAGTGTCCTACATTGTAGCAGCTCCCATAATCCGCACGGGCAGATATTTTCATTTCCACCTGGACGTCTGCCAGTCCAGAGGATTTCTCCACTGTTGACAACATTACATTGTCCAAATGAGAGGACGTATCCTTCCCTGTGTGTTATGGCTGGTCCGTACAAATGATATGGCTACCAACTGGACAAACACCTGGATCACCATTAGAATCAATGTGACCAAAAATGTGACAGTGAAATAGTGAGCCCTTTTAATCTCCATCAAAGATTAAAGCACAGTTCCGGTGGAGAGTGGTGCACAACCTTGGTTAGGTTAAACTACACTCTAACTTCATCTCTATGCTGTGCAGTGCTTTAATAGTAAACACCTCCATTGTTCATTCAGCTGTTCAGTTATTCGGTCACAGAATTGCTGTTTTAATTATGACACCTCTGCAACTTGTTCACGCTTTTATGGGGTGTACAATCACGTGGCAGAAAAAGTGCTGAACTTGAATGGATACTTTAAAACAACGATAGAAAACATGATTCCATCATTGTCTGTGCTGCTAGTGAGCTGTTTGTTCTCTAAAAGCTGACAAAAAGTTCAAATTGTACACGAGCAAAAGCACATATCATTCTCACAGAAGGCCATTCAACATTTAATCAAGCAATTTTACTAATTTTGCTTTAGTTTAGTTTTTTTTTTACATAATGTGCTGCTGATGGACAAAAATCATGAGCAGAAAAAGCAAGTACATTACAGTTTCTACGGGAAAGAAAACTCTTAATTTGACATTGAAACATTGCTAACAAAGACACTCAAAAGCTCAACGATTACAACATGTTAGCGGCATATTAAACAAATCCTTGTAACAGTGAGTGTAACGCTCTTTTATAACATTCTCTGCTGTCCAGTAACCTACTGCATTATTTTTCCCCCTAAATATGTATAGCAGCTTTTAATGTTTTTTTTGTTTTTTTTTTTTTGCTAGCGTACTCAGTACTAAGTAAGGAAAGTTCACAAGGAGGAGAGAAAAGAAGTTCTGGAGATGATACCAAAGTCTTTGTTCCCTTTTGGGCCTTTAGCACCAGGCTTTGATTTTACCCTGTTTATCAAAAATAAACAGTGCTGAAGCAAATGTCCACCACAACATTGAAGACGGACCATTTTTATTTACTTAGCAGGGCCACAATGATTTGATTCCCTATATCTTTAGAAAAATAAATCTTATCCATGGACCAAAACTTTTCTTCTTTTTGATTGAAAGGGGATTAAGATCAAAGTCCACCAGATAATGACATTAATGATGTCCATAGAGTGCTGCTCTCATTTGACCTTCTCTCTAAACCATTGACTGTGGTGTATGTAGTCAAGACAGACTATGGCAGACCAGTGGCTGCTCACTGCCACACTCATTCATAAACACGGATAATTACTACCCAAATGAGGAGCGACAGATTGTCCTTGAAGGTCAATCCCAATCCCCAGCCTCACTGGGCAATTGGCTGGCGTCCACAGCTCTGTCGATACGCCAGTCCTGGGCATGTGTCCGACATCGTCATTAACCTGAGCAGAGCCAGCCTATCCATAAAGCTGTTTGGGATATGGCAGCTGCTCAAGGGGCAGAGAGGTATTAAGCATAGATTTACAAGAATGAAAATGTTCTCCCTCACTCATAATCTCTGGTCTTTTTACACGCAAACAAGCCACATGTGCATACTCTTACATAATGTTACCAGCACGCTGCATTGGCTTGTTTGAACGCAGCACACATACTGTATTGACTGAAAGCATGCACTGTCCCCTCTGAACCAAACTTCCTTTCACTATGTTCATGCAAAAAAAATCGAGACAATCTGCCATGTTGGGACTCCTCAGAATGATCAACAGTGAGGGCTGTTCTTGGCCACTTTGAACTCATGAGCATCCTCCTCATTTCAGTGCACTTCTGGTTCAGTGATCTTCAAACAATGAGGAAGCTTGAAGTACCGTGTAACTCAGGGATAGTGTTCCATACCACATCAAAGCCTGTTTGAGCTCACAACCACTATAGACACAATGCAGCATTGTCAGTATAGGGAATGCAACCAAAAAGAGCTGTTTTCAAAAAGGAGTCAAATGAAAGCTGATCCACTGATGTGAAAAGCACAGAATGACAGTAGGTAATACCACTACAGAAGACTGATGCAACAGCATATCTTCAAATGAGGAGACTAATTTGAAATCCCCTGTAATGTTGTAGAATTTAATTTGAAATGACACATCAACAGCAGCCCAGTAAACATCGAGTCTGTGACTATGCAAACCATATACATAAGTTCAAATGTTGCATGGATTCCCTTTCCTTTGGGATTTGACAGAAGCAGCAAGCAGTCAGAATACTTCGCTTCTCATTCCCAGTGGCCACATTGGTCTCCTTACATTAGATCCTTTAGGAATCAAAAGCACGGTCTTCACAGATCTCCAGTGCAGCTTTACTTGCGCCTCCAAACACTTCCACATTAGCATCAATCCAGGGAACCACGTTGCCGGGCATGTAAGCTGAGCAGTTGGCCAGACCCATGATGTCCACAGGCCGCAGCACTCGGTCCCACATGTTGAACTGGCTCAGCTCGCCCACAAAGGCCTGGGTGGCGTCAAAGCGACCTCCAACTACATCCTTCATATAAGAAGACAACATGAAATTTTAGGAAATGTGCCTCTGTAGGATATGTAAACAAAATGTTTATAAAATTAATCAATTCTGTTTGATTTTCATCAAACTGCTGAACGACGCAGGATATTTCACAGTGCAGTGCCACTTTAAAACCTCCCAGTAGAGCGCAATCTCTAGTATTGTGCAATCTTCAGCAATCTCACCTAGTGTATAACTGAAACTTACAAGAGCAGTCCTTTGACTCCAGGCTAAGAAAATATGAGTTTGTAGCTTGCTCTGGGGAGCGCTAGTAACTACTGTATACGTACATCACTGTATATTTCTTGAATATATCCAAGGAGTTGTCATGGAGCTAGTTTGAATAACCTGCTAATGCAGCTCTCAAGGGCATGCTGTTGCAGTTTATACGTAGGTGAATGAGGTAATACTGAAAGGGACATGATAGCGTGAGAAGAGCGTCTGTGCCTCCCCTCTCTTGCTCCCTATTCAGTGCCTGTGGCACTGAGGGAGAATGTACACAGATCTTACTAACAAATGGAAAAACACACACATTTACACTTTCTCACACGCACACACACACACACACCTGTTCTCTTCCACCTAATCTCCTCTAGAGCTCTTACCTGCTCTTGGCCCAGTATGATCACCCCTCCAGGTTTAATTGGGTGCCAAGGGGCCAGGTTATCTCCAGTGCCTAGACGCTCACCATCCTGATATGCTTCCCAGAAACCGTCCCTCGTTGTCCAGGTGATACAGATGTGATGCCAGCGGCCGTCACTCACTGACAGGGGGAGCTGGGCCACCTAGGTAAGTTGGTAAGGGCAAATGGTGAGTGACATATGGTGAGAGATGGTAGACCAAAGTAAAGGGAGGAAGGGGGACAAGATGAGCCTGAGAGGTTTGAGATTAATTGAAGCATATTAGAAACAAGGGCGAGCAATTAGGAGGTTTGGGGCTTCAAAGAGACAGGCCTCTGCAGAGAATTCTCCAGATGAGCCAGTGCAACATATAAAATTTAGATTACCCAGGTGACATCAAGGGATGAAACATCCTTCAAAGCAGTTGGGTTGCTAACAGCAAAACTGTGTCCTCTTGCTTTTCCACATTGTTTAAGGATCAAAGAAAAACAACTAGTTATATCACCAACCAATGACATCATGGCCCCCTGAGGATGCAACGCAACACATGAGATTATGAGTGTGTAACTCATTAGCCTTTTTACTCATGAGCCTGCAGAATTACTTCACATTCACATCTTGTTACAGACATAACTCCAAATACAAACAAACATAAAAAGTTGTTGCAAAGAATAAAACTGACAATTATTAAAGCAATTGACCTGGTTAAGGATTCCAGGTAAAATTGATATACTAGCTGTACTACAGGATATATTTAGAGTAGTCTGACCTTCACTCACTCTTAAAGATTGAGAAACGCAATGTTAAACAAATCCTTGTCACATATATCAGTATAATATTTTGCACACAAAGAGCTTGATATTAAAACATTATATCCACGGGGAACACATGAATGTGCCTCACTCATTTGAATGACTGGAAATGATCTCATTTGCAGAACATAAAACATGCCATTTTACACTTATTACATTGTGTAAATTATGCCTGTTGGCCATATATGCCCTTTTTCAGAGCGGACATTTTTGAACTGTCATGAGAGGACAAGCACCTTGTCCTTTCTACATCCCGTTAAGGCAGCAATTGGGTCCCAGTACTCTCGGACGGGTATATGGCTACATCAGAGCTTGTTTTGCTGTGACATGTCAAAATTAAATGTCTCTTGTGGGGAAGTCTGGCAGGTCAGTCTGAAATGACATGTAAGAAGGGAAGAAGTGTCTACTTTCAGCCAAAAGTAAGAAAAAGGGTGGTATGCTGAAGCAGAGTTGCAGAGAATGATCTTGAATGGGACGCTCTGAAATTCATTTGGTATTGGATATACTCTGGCGTAATCTGAAAAGTAGTTTGATGTGAGTGTCTAAAATTTGGCAAATGCAATTCCAGATGACACCAGATTTATAAAGCTTGGAGCATCATATTACACATTCAGAGTTGCCAAAAGAACTCAGTGTTAATGTTGTACAAGATCAGTTGAATCCATTTCAGATTAAACTCCTGGCAGTCACGTTTGAAATGAAAATAGAAAAACCACAAAGTGAAGTCTGTTTTACTGAACCCGATTATGATGAAAAAAAATAAAATAAAAGAAATAAATCACAAAACATTAATAATTTTGCAGAACAAAGAGCTGGAACGTCCCGATGAAGATGTTGCTGTACAACAATAAAGAATCTCTGTCTCTTTCTAAGAGGGAAGCAGAATCTGTCGTTGCAGTTTTCAGTTTCTCCCTCAGTATGCAGCCAAATCAGCAGCATAAACAATGTGCACCAGTGGACCCTGTTATCACTGTGAACAAGTTCAACACATGGATGTGCTGCTCCACATTCAATAATCATATTCACTAGTCTCATCTCATGCTCCTCCATCTTGCTTTCTTTTTCTCTGTTGCTCTTGTTCTCAGCTCCCTATATATTATAACTTCATTTCTTTTTCTGGCATCTTCTGATCTTTCCCTCTTTCCAGCACCCTATCACCTCCAAAGCTCTGCAGCTCTCCTATTTCCTACCCCCTTTCCTCTTTCTTCTCTCATATACTCATCCCATCTCCCACAATCTTTCTCTCATCGTCTGGCTTGAATACATGTATAATGCATGGTGACAGGAAAACTGTGAGAAGACCTGCCTGGGCCAATAACACCCCAACGTAAACAAGGCAGCAGAGTGAAAAAAACAAAAAAAGCCAACTCTCCACTGTGGGAACAATCTCCCCCAAACTGACACAGATGCAAATGTACTCTGCTGCACAAGTTGCTTTTCCATCAGGAAACAAAAGCATCTGTACCACTTAAATCTACATAACAATTGCAATTCTTTCCCTTTTAAGACTAAATGATATAAAATATTCATGTATGTTTCTAACATTTTGTTTTCTGGTGTGTTAAACACCCACAACCCACAACTGACTGAAACCTCTCAGTATGTGGCTGTGTAATCTTCAGCATGGTGTCTGCAGAAAGCAAAGAAGACGAGGGCTTCAAATGAGCACACATGGCAGCTCAGGTTCTCCAATGAATATCTGTTATTCTTAGATGTGTGCAGAATGTGGGTCAACGATATTAAATGTTTATAAGGTGCAGAATTAAGCATTCAGAGCTGATGGTCAGTGAATCTCCTCTCAGCTGTCTCATTATTGTGCTTGCATGTGCATACAGTAACCATATTTGCTTGTTTCTCGTCGTAGAGCTAACATATTCGAGCATTCTTTGCATTTAATTAGCATCAGTGCTTATCTAGGTTTACTGCCGTCATCTAACAGTGTTGCCAGGCAAGTAATAAATTATCCTGAGCCTCTGGCTCGCCAGACTAATTTTCCCTCTTCAAAAAACCTGAACAGAATAAACTAGTAATCAGAGTTACTGAGAGTAAAGACCTACCTTATCATTAACTAGTAGCTCAATAGGGTTGTTGCCCCATTCAATGAGGACGATCTCGTTGGCTTGGCCTGGCACGCCATAAGAGAATGGAGTCCCTATGCCAGGACTGGCGCTGGATTTGAGCCACATGCACACGGTGAAGGCGTACATTTCTGGGAGGCTTTTCTTGATGCGGCCGTACAGGTAGTTTGTACGAAGAGGGAGTGACACCTTGAAATCCTCAGGTGACTTGAAGGCATTATTACCTGTAAATGGATAATAATTACAAGATTAAATAATGTGTCACTTGATGGGATTTCTCTGATAATGATAAAGATGGTAAATATCTGAGGATGGTAGCATTTGTTAGCAAATTTAAGGCAAAGAAGAGGAAAGTACGAATAATAACCAGTAAGACACAAATGGAAGTTGGTCCCCATCACCCATCATTGAGAGAGCAGGGTCATTATTAACCATGTTGCAAACAAAGCTCCATGGAAGTCAGTCAGTCAGTCAACCACTTTGGCTCAGACTGATATGTCTCAAATACTTTATGAACATTCATGGCTTCGAGATGATAAATCTAATTGAACCCTTCCTTTAGCACCCCCATGAGCTTGACAATTTTTCCCAGCACCAATTAAGTGGACTGGCATGAAACTTGTTATAGACAGTCCTGTCCCTCCTGGTTGAACTGCAATTACTGTGGCCTCGTCTCGTTGTGTTAATATGTCCTTTAGTTCAGGCACCACTGTGCCTGGATTTGGCTTGCTAAGTTGTGGACAAGAACAATGCTGCACCAGAAATGTATGTATGTACAACAGGTTTGAAGCAGCAATTACATTTGTGTGATGATTTCCATTGATGTAACATTTTTTTCATTTATGTGTTCAACAATTTGCAATTATGTTGATGTTGTCAGTGACTTCAGTCACATCTTAATATAAATTTAACTGAATAATCTTTTCCTACCCTGAACAAAAGGGCTTGTGTTGCTAAATTGTAACCCCAAGAGTGACTGTGAATGCTAATCCGGTGCTCTCAGTCGGCCATCCACTTCCTGTTGACTCAGCTGCCATTAATAAATGAAGTGCTTAATTCATTCAATAAACTTTAATATAATCCAGACAGTAATCGTGTTTCCACCACAATGTAACTTGTAAAATGGTTTAATATTGAATATTGAACATGATTTCAAGGACCTGGGGGTTGGTGGAGTTTTAATATGGCAATTTATAATATGGTATAAACATTAATACTGGATCTTGTGTGATAAAGACTGATAGTCTGACAGGAAGATGAACTTCCTGCATATTTAATATACATCCACCACTTTTACAAGTGAAGTTTAACCAGGGAAACTGGATATTGCACTATAATTAACTACACTTTTAACTTTATTGTGTATTTGGATTCTCTGCAGCTGTAACATTCAAAGATTTGTCATTTATACTCATGGTGGCTCCAGGGGTTTTCTATGCTGAACCAATAAAGCCGCTTTGACCTCCAGGTCAATGTAAAAGGAGAAAGAGAATACTAAAAATAATGCATTTCAAGAGCCCGCTCCTGATCCTCATTACTCCTCATTCATGCTGTTCCTCCACAAGCTCAGGCTTTAACTTCTCAGGATCATTGGGTGCCCGACTTTGTCCTCACACACTTTCCTGCAAACCTAAAAGTGCACGATTGCAAATTCATTACATGGTTGTTAGGAAAAGCATGTTTTCATCTGACAAAACAATGCCACAATAAACAACCATTAAACCATTAAACCACTGAGAAGATTGAATAAACAACTCCATTTTACAATGGTAGTAATTATTCAGGGGCTGTTGTACTAACTCATTATGTTTTACAGGCAGTTGTATTATTGTATTATATCTAATCTATGAACTCTTGTTTCCATAAACTGAAGCTTGTATTGTCAAACAGATTGGAGCGGCTGAACCTCAGGAGATATGCACCAACTGGAAATGTCCAGTGAGTGGAGAGATAACCTTTTAAAACTATTTTCCTTTGAGCTGAGTTATGTGTTCTGTGTTCTTTTGATGACCATCATCAAAGTGATACCCTGGAGTGTGGACATCCCTCTAATATTTCTTGGACTAATTAAGCATTCAGTATTGCTTTCCAAGCCTTATTTTCGAGACCAGGAGATGCTTGGAGAATGGCTTTGAGAAAAAAAAAAAAAAAAAAAAAAAAAAAAAAAAAAACTATGTTGAGAGTTTTTTTTTTAACTTGCATCATCAAAAATTTGTATGGGCATTGACTAATTAGTGCTAAATCTGGCAGACAGAAAGTGGCATTAACACCAGCCAACAATTCACAGCACCCATTGTATCACATACTTTTCTCAAGCTCGGTGATCCTCTCCAAGAGGGAATTGAGAGCGCTCTCGGTGCGTTGGCGGTGGGCCGCTGTTTCATTGTAGAGCTGGCTCTTCTCCTCCTCCAGCTCAGCCACCTTCTGGAGAAGCTGGGTCTCTAGCGCCCCCAGACGCTGGCGTAGCAGGTCCCTCAGCTCTGGTGGCAGGGGAGTCAGGGCAGAGACACCCCCAGAAGATATGTTTGTGCTGGGGAGACGCAGACTCTGCTGCTGAGGGGCAGAGAGGAAGAGATTGCAGGATTGCCGGAGAAAGCATGAAAGGATGGATGGGCAGAGAGACAGACATAGACAGATAGATAGATAGATAGATAGATAGACGGACAGACAGAGAGACAGATAGATGACAAACAATGGCACAGATATTTAATCCACTTAATCCTGCACACAAAGCACCATTCAGTCTTCACAAAGACCCAAATTTGCAGTAGATGAATATTCTTATCTACCTTTTCGGTCTAATATCCTTTTAGCACCATTGTTTTTGATTCAGCAATATCAAAATGAAGACAGTGTGTCCCTGTGGTCTTGATTGGTGGCCTGCCAAAAATGGATGCCTGGGCAGGGCATTAAAGGTTGTGCGGTCATGATGTCACTCAGAGTTTGCACCAGGAGTGATGGATGGAGCAGATGGCTTGTGAAAAAGGGGACAATGACTTTATGGGCCCGTGTTTAGAGAGCCCACAGACATATTGAAAAATTTTCACTTCTAAAGCTCAGTTGATGTTTCCCAGCCGTCTGGTCCACACTGGGACTCTTTATGAGAGTTTAATTGATATTTTCTGACATAATGGACCCATCTTATATGAGGCATTGCCTGGTGATTGGTGACTGAAGACCAAATGCTGCTGAACTGTTGATATACAGGTGGCTTTGACGAGTAAGAGAGGCCCTGCACCAGGGAGTCATACACCTGCACAAAGATTTCCAATATTCGTGATGCATATATCGTGATGCATATATATATATATATATATATATATATATATATATCCAGCACAGCCGCAGGGCATCTGTTGATTTGATCAAGGTATTAAAGCATCCAATCAAGGAGAGAGGGAGTGCTGAGGGGGGAAGGGAATGAAACGGTGGATGGATCAGCAATGCAGCACAATGTATATAGAAACAACCTTGAATATGAATGAACATAACTGTTATTGTTTACAGCATCAGTGCTGTCAGGTGGTGAAAAATGTACTACACTTCTGATATGACATAAGAGATAAAACCAGGACTTAATTCAGCCTTCCACTGTGTGTAAAGCATTTCACTAAGTGAAACTTCCATATCAGCTGAGTGTGATCTTCCAGTCTCATGGAGAATAAATGGTCTGGTCCCCTGAGACTTCAAAAGGACTAGTGGAGCTCTGAGGTCAACAAGAATACATCAACTACACCATTAAGCATTTAATTCAGTTGAAATACTGAATGCTCTGAAGCAAGTGGAATCTGAGGGGAAGCATTTCATCAGCTGTCACGTATAATTAGTCACATGATTGCAAATAAAACACAGAGAGCGGGAGAGGGAGAGAAGAAAACCATAAATAATTCATGCATGCATCGCAAATCCCTGCACCACATGCATGATTCAACCTTCGACGAGGTTTTTTTGTGTGTCCTGATTGATTGATGACTACTGTGCAGTGGGGTAAGCCGTAATCACTCATGTTATTTTGAGACGTATTGATGTGACACGTCTGTTACGTGACCCTTTGATCTCATGATCTCCCTGAGAGCTCCGCTGCACCATGCAGACGTGCATGCACTGCTCCACAGTGCGCATGTGGCCGCTGATGGACGGGAAATGGGCTGCAGTTGGTGATATTGACGGGCAATGCTTATTTATTTCTTTCTTTTCTTTTTGAGTTTGACAAAACAAAAGAGCAGCGGTTTGTCTTGTGTGTTTACACAGGAGGTGCGCGGTTGTGCCATCTTACCTCCAAGTTCTCCAGCCGTCCCTTGAGACTCTGCATGGTCTTGCCGAGCTGGTCTATGGTCTCGCTGGGGTCCCGGGGCAGGTCTCCCATGGTGTTCTTGCCGTACTCCTTCCGTCTGGATCCCTGACCCCGGGACTTGCCCTGCGGGGACGCGTCTCCTGCCGCCTCGCAGCGCGCCAGCTTGGAGTTGAGCTCCTTGATGGTTCCCTGCTGGCTCACGATGGTCTCCTTCTGCTGCAGGATGGTCTCCCGGAGCTCGATGATCGTGTTCCGCAGCTCGTCCTCCACAGGGCTGCCGCTCTGAAACCGGGACCCGGTGGAAACATACCCGCAGCCCGGCTCGGCTCCCGGGGGGATGGCGTTACAAACGAAGCGGCTACCTGTAGCGTCCTGGGCCCGCACCGTGTGTCCGCTGACCAGGCACAGCAGCCCGACTACTAAAGTCAGCATCCCGACTAAACACACACAGTCCACGTATTTAAACCAAACAAACGACTCACTTATCGTTTGAAGTGTCCAGCAAAAATAATTACATAAACTTCTCCCAACAACAGCTTATCAATTCAAGTGTTTTTTTCTGAACTCCCAAAGAGTAACAAAAGACTACCAAGTTCATGGTGGAAAAAAGCAAAAAGCAAAACACCATCCGCAGTGAGAATTAGATTATCATACATCCACCAACCACATGGTCCTGTCAGAATAAAAATAACTGTGAAAAAAATCCAAATGATTCTAAATTCTTACTTTCAGCCGGTGTCTTAAAACCGGGATTGGTTATTTCCTCCCCTGGAAAAAAAAAAGTTGTATGGGTTGGTTTTATCGGAGCAGGTCGCCTGTGGTGCCTCCCCGCTCGGTCGGCTTGTCAGTGAGCGCTGCTGAGGAGACAGCGACGAAGCTCAGCCGGATTATGACGGGGCGGTGCGCCGCGCCGCGCACTGCCGCTTCCGCTCAGCATCTTCGCGCTCCGGTTACTCGGCTCCAGCCGACGTCATCGCTGAATCCCAGCGAGTCCAAAGCGTGCTATATGGTTGTGTCTTAATAACTTTTTACGACCTATTTAACTGGTTCGTGGCTGCCGGGGGCGTCAAACAGGAAAACATAAAGTGTGAGAGTGAGTACGCCAAAAAGCTTTTTTTTCCAGCTGTTGCCTGTTTTGGTTTGTGTTGCTGGAAGCCTGCAGCCTCCTCAGAGCGAGAACCAAACACTCGACAACGATTTGACTAAACGATATTGTGAGGTGTGGTCACTCATAAGACACTTTCCTGTAGTTCATGCAGTGAGGAAAGGCTGACACTTTCTGTGAACCTTCTGGAGCTCAGCCATCCAGATAATGGTCGTCTGAGATGCTTCAGTCTCTCAGATTGAAGTGGACGTTTCACCTGTCAACTGAAACGCTTCTTCAGTTCATGATGAAGTGAATTTCCTTCAAGTCAAGCACTTATGACTTAGTCTTTAAGTCAACCTTTAAGAATGAGTAAATCCAGTTTAAATCCACCGTTTAAATGGGAGGTTTGATTGTGTGAATTAAATTAAAAATCCTTTCCCAGAGTCTTTTCTCATTACTCTGAGCTGTGCATAAGAAAGAGTGGATTTAATTTTATACACATGATTTGCAGCATTGCTGAGATGTTACATTTGACTCCTGAAATGCCTTCATTTGTGCCATGACTTTGAGCCCTTTAGCTGTGAGAATTAATGCACACAAGTTGAATAGAATGCCTTTGCTATTGGCATTGTGAGGATTATAAAAATTATAAAAAAAAATATGGGAATCACGCTATTTGTGCAAATTCAACCTTTACATTGTCAAGGTCTGTTTGGCCCAGGCTGCATGAAAGGAAAGTGTCAAGGAGGTCACTACCAGATTTTCATTGTGACGAGATAATGTTACAGTTCAGATGTGACTCACTGCTGCAGTCATTATTTCATCTGCACTGATCACTCTGTTTTACCAAAGTTATGGAAGTCTTCTTTCATGTTCAAATGTGGTTCAGTTTGTGTATGTTTGTGCCAAATAGTGCTAAAAATAATCCTTGGTGTTTACTTTAATCTGCTTGCGAGGTTATTTTGTAACCATTAGATAACCATTTTACATGAACAAAAAAAAAAAAAAAAGAAAAAAGAAAAGAAAAGTCAAGCCCACTTTGTCGTTGGGCCTTTTTTGATTAATCACCGTTCACCACTGCAGTCCAAAAGGGAGAAATGGGATAATTCAACAATCTCTCCTGATGTAAATCTCACCCTAAGACTATTTTATGTGGCAGCACGCCAAGCCTTCGAAGAAAAACCTCGAAACACATCGAAATCTTTTCAGGATGGGATTGCTTGTCAGAAAAACTCAAAGACAATGAACAATAGCTGGTAAAAAAAAAAAAAAAAATCGTACTGCAGAAAAGCACACAGCAGTGCTGTGTTGTTACATGTGTTTCCTGATTTCCTGTTATCGTTTCTATATATTTAGAAATCCGCTGCCAAAGGCTTGTCAGTAGCAGATGAAGGCATTGGAGTTCTTTTACAATGACAGATAGTGAACGGGATCACAGCAGGTTTTGTTTGGAGCTCTGTTCATGTTTCATCAAACTAAGACGAGAGCAGGCATCTGTCAGATACCTGCTAAGAATTTATAATATGAAAAACTTCAAAGTCAGATGCCGGCTCAGTACAGATTACGGAGCACGCTTAGCACGTCTGTTATCAAGCACCAGGTATTGTTTTCAAAAAAAGACCTCATCAATTTTTACTTTCTCAAGATGTTTCTCCTTAAAATTTGAAGCAGTGGGACGGTGATCTTCTCAGGTTGTGCAGTATTACCAGGCCTCCTCCCCATCAGGCCCTGAAAGCTAAATGTCAGCAGTAATGCACACTCAATGGGCACATAGTGTCAGCGTTGACATGGAACGGCTGGCAAAGTCACCCTGAAGGAAGGCAGGCTTTACTATGACAAGTCTCCCGGAAGAGTGGACAGACTATCACCACGGTGACCTTATCTCCTCCTTCATCCTCATCCCCCTCCACCTCACTGAGCATGAGGCTGACAGAGGTGAAGCAGGAGTGCTGAAGACTGAGCAGAGACGACAACTTTCACTTCAAAGCTGATGGGATAAAGTTATTTCCCTTTTATGTTGCAACTGGTGAGCAGTGCAGTGAAGTAACTTCACTTTTTTTAAGCGCTTCAGCAAGGGTTAAGGAGTCAGCAGGGATTCATCTCTTATCCTATGCTGAGTTTCCCATCTAAATTAATACATTTCAGTGTTAGCTTACCACTGCACTTTATGAAAGCACAATCAGAGAAAATGATTCACAGGAAAATACAAACACTGCTGCCTGCCTTTTACTGTCAGAGGCATGTTTGACCCTCTGCCCATTTCTAAGACTGTCCAATTGCATTCACAAAATACTAATGTGAAAATCCTGTGTGCAATTATTTATAAGGACTGTGCAATCTGAAAACTGATGGATTATATGTTTTATTCATTACTTTTTAAACTATACTTGTTGATGCTTTGTGATATATTGTGCCTTCTATTCTTCTATTGTGTCCAAAGTACTTTAACTCACATGCACCAATTAATTTGGAGAAACCTCTCAAATATTGCAAGAAAACTTTAAAATTTTCAGATGTGTTGATGTTGCAATATCTTGCAAACTAGTAATGGAAACACTTTTCACCTTTTACAGAGCACAGGACGTGACACTTAACAGGTTCTAACAGGTAACCCAGTCCATCTGCATCCATCTTCAGCTGAAGAGTGTCATGAGACGAGAGCTTACAAGAATTACATGGTTTATTTGCAAAACGTGCTGAGAGAAAACAGCTTGCAACTATGATTTTGTTGAATTTTTTAGAAATATCAGTTTCATTTTGGGCAAACAGTAATGGAAACATAGCTATTGACAATGTCAACAGTGTTTCAAATATTATAGGCCCATTGTGTTAAATTTTCTTTTCCTTGTCAACCAGTTATTTATTTGACCTTGTAGATAGGACTCACTGATCTGCACCCACACTGCATACACAATATGCGGCATGTTAACAGACATAACAAATGAGAACAAGTTTACAACAGAATGGATACAACCCATGGAGATAATATGTAAATGGCTAACAGAGCACACATTTGCAGTTTGTGTAGTATGAATGAATTTAAACACCCACATACATTTCAAGCTTTTTGTTAACACTAATGCTTAATGTTTAGCTGTTACTGAGGATAATGCTTTGGGGCACAGACTCATTTTGCATACTCACTCTTTCTCATCAATGTGTGTTCATCGTTATTTGGAGTTCCACCTGTTGAGCGTGATGTGAATGCTGCTCAGTGTCGAATACTCAGAGTGTCTGACTGGACCCACAGTCACTCTGCATGACACAGATCCTGGCTGTTTGTTCACTCAGCCAGTCAGTGTCCAAAACACTGTGCATCTCTCTCTGTGCTGTCACCATCGCCCCATCTCTCATCTCTGCACCAGTGCCACCTGCTGCTGGCTACCTGCTCATTGCCATGCTTGTGGCCAACGGCCCTGTGAATCACAGTCCACCAGAGCTGCCTGTGGCCTGAATGACTCCCACATGAAGACAGTGAGCACACACATTTTAACACATGGCCACATGCACTATACAAGAACCTATCAGTGTGTGAGTAAGCGAGACTGACACATAAAAAACATGCAATAAATGTGAACACTGAGTCAGATTTTGCCACACAAGCTATCACAAACTTCAGTCATGTTTTGGAAAAACACACGTGTGCGCACATGCACCCCCCACCCACACAAAGGAACTAAATGTCAAACAACTAGATAGGAACACGCATGCACATGCACACACACACACTTTCACAAATGCATTGACCCATGCTCAGGGAGAGTTAAATTCGTAAAAGTGTCAGACATGCGTTCATACTTTCATTCAGAGTCCCCAAAACCAACGCATTTGTACAATAACAGATATTATTCTCTTAATATTACACACTCTGCTCTTCTGTCCTGTTACAGTGCAGGTATGTTGGATTTATGGTGAGTCTTCTTTATGATTATATTATGCCGCATGTCTGTGTAAAAAGGACCACAGTCTCGTTCCCCCTCAGGTCTCCACATTTACACTGTGCTTTTCTCAAACTGATTACTCAGCCATCCACCAAATTCCCTTGAACCTTTTCTGCAGTCCTGGTCACATGATGGATCCAAACCACTTGTGAACCAAAATGTGGCTTAAAAAAAACCCCAAAAAACACTTAATCCAGCATTTAAACATACTCTTATCCACTTTGTTGCTGTTATATTGTTTCATTTATTTGTGTCCTGTCCATGCTCAAATTGTTCCCATTTATCTCATTACAATGCACCATCTCTATTCAACTTTAAATTTGTACATTTCTATTCAATAGTAAAGGTGTGGAGTCTAAGTAATAATGCAGATCAAAAGATAAATAAAAGTATAACTACACTCATAAACGAAGATGCATGAAGGAACAAAAGAGCGATGCTGCAGCATTCACATCACCAACTCTGCGACATCCATCCAATGCACATTTGTGATCATTTTTACCCTGTCATTTCCTTTCCTACTGTTTTGTGCTGCTGCTGCTCTTTTTCTAACTCTGCTCTACTACTTCATCGATATGTGCTGCTGCCCATATACTGTAGATATTCAAACAAAGGTAGTCTGCCAACACTCTTGTCGCCTCAGGACGACTTTGAGCAGGAATAAGCTGCTGCTGCATCTATTCAACAAATACATTTGTTCCTCATATCAACTGTTGGCCTTCCAACATTACTTTAAGACAACAGAATATTGTGAATTGATCTCTTGGATTTGTTCAGTCAGGACTTATGTGCTGGAAAATGTGCTACTGAGTGTTTATTGGTCCTCTGCAGATCTCCTTACAGCTGACATATTGGAATTTGCTTTCTGCAGAATTCTTCTCTTATGCTGTCTACCTATCCATTACTATTTAATACATATTATGAATTGATCATAATAGCTAATCTT
Organism: Echeneis naucrates; assembly: GCF_900963305.1. NCBI lineage: Eukaryota > Metazoa > Chordata > Actinopteri > Carangiformes > Echeneidae > Echeneis > Echeneis naucrates. The sequence continues at coordinate 6,838,191 of NC_042518.1, forward strand.
TTTATTTCATATTTCAATGGTTTTGTAGCACATCTTCACCAAGGTTGTCTATGAAGATGACAATGCATTTTTCTTATCAAAGCATTTGCTATACACAAACACACTATATTTAATCAAACCCTGTACTATAGACCTACTTTACCTCAGTATGTCCAATTCCTGCTATTTATACTCCCGTACAGACGAAATGTTACCTGTTATACAACGGGTTGATGATCAGCCCCAGTAGTTCCTATCATGGCAATGTAATGGAAAGGGAAGGCCCTACAATGTCTTCTCACACATATGTGAAAAGAGCCACACAGGGAGTAAAAACAAGCAAATTACCCCCCTCCCCAAAAAACCCCCAACAACAACAACAATGATAAAAAATAAAAACAGCTATTGGCACAAACGGAGGAGCCAGTCGATTTTATTTTAAGGGTGTTGCAATTTTCAATCTAGTGAGTCTATGACAGGGTTCATGCACTATGAACACAGTATAATCACGATGTCACTGACTATACTGTACCTAGACTAGACACTAGACTATACTATACCCCACATCCATGTCCATTATAGTTGGCATTGAATGGATTGAATGTTGTTTTCCGGAGTTTATCATCAATGCCATTTTTGTCTCTTTCAGAGGTAAACCTAATGCAAAAACACTCACAAAGCTTAGTTATTTGCCTTAACTGAGACTGAATTTTGTTGCAAAGACATTCACCCAACTCATGATTAGCCCTTTGAAGTGATTTGGCGTAGGACAATTTGCCACAGAAAGCAGACAAATTAATCCTTGCCCCCTCATACTGCAATGCATGGTTCACACATCCAAGTGAAATTAGTTAATCACTTCTCCACATGCTGCTATCATGCTGGATATAGGACAGCTGCCTTACCCCCATCCCTAAAAAAGGACTGATTGACTTTGTTCACAAGCCTGCCAATTCCTTTGATGAGGAAAGTGGCATAGAGCAGAGGCAGTCAAGAGAACTACTGAGTCCAAACTGAAAAGAACTTAATCTCTGTCTTTCTTGTGAAAGGTATCAGACCCTTCAAGTACTCACCTTGGAATATGAGAGCATGCATGCGGAAAAGAAAGATTATCGGAATATGTTGACTTCAAACCTGCAGTGACACAGCAGTTTGTGAAATGGTCATTAAATGACTCAGAGAAAAATTGTCTTATGACAGTCAAACTAAGGCATAACATTTGTAAGGACTTATCTGTGACTTCAGATATGATGTGTTTATTTAACTTTGTGTGCAGAGGGAATTATAAGACTAAAGCAGGCTGTGACTTTTCTTGATCACAAAAGCAATGACAAGGAGCCACATGATACAGTGTCTTTGTACGGTAGATTGTTCTTTAATGTGCAAACTGCAATGTAAAGCATTTGCTGATAAACATATTATAAAATGAACTATTTTGAACATGCCTCATGATTTGCAGTTTGATTTAAAAGTCATTCTCTCCATTTTACACAGCAGACTCTTTGTTCTAAACAATATGTTACATTGCTCCCAAGGCAGTGAGCATTGCATCATGTGGAAGGACAATAAGGCCGAACTCACAGTTTGTGGCCTAAGACACACAGCTCTTAATGACTTATCCATAAATGAAAACAAACAGGGTGGCTCATAGGGTGACATTATGTAATTCACATGCTGCCATAGGGAGTTACCGCCCACAACACCACACAGCCTGCCTGGCCATAAGATTGGGCCAGTGTGTGTGTGTGTGTGTGTGTGTGTGTGTGTGTGTGTGTGTGTGTGTGTGTGTGTGTGTGTGTGTGTGTGTGTGTGTCTATTCATGTTTGTTTGCATCTCATTGCAGATACGTTTTGCTGTGAACATGTACATTAATATATGTATATACATATATGCTTAATCTAATAAGCGTTTCCTTGTTTGGTTTGAAATGCTCAGAATTGATTTAGTCTCCCTAAAACCTTTCTCTCCATGTCTTGAGAAAAAGAAAATGCAATTAGCTCACTGACAGGCTCCTTCGCACGACAATGATGAGCTCTATTAACAGCTAAGGGAGTTTTATTTACTTCTACATTATAATAATTGACCCCCTGTATTTGCAGGGTTATGTGAAGAAAGCACAACATTACCTCAAGAGAGCTGCAAGCTTTTTCTTTCACATTTGTGATCAGAAACACCCACTTTGAATTCAACTAATGAATCTCCATACTAACAGAAAGACATTCTCAAGTTTTCAAGCAAGGTGTAGTATGACTCACTTGAATATGCCAAAGTGTGGATTCTGTTTAAGTCATTAATTAGTTTGGATCACCATTAGTATTGTAACAAAAAAATCAATTCATATAACGGATTTTATAGGGCCCTATTTACCAAATGCCCAGGAAGACCAAGCTTGACATGAGCTTCACAGTGTGCAAGGTTTGCAAAATGAGGATCAAGCACTTCTTCATCTTTTTTTTTTTTTTATAAAAGAGACACTTTTAATTTTGTTACTTAAGCAATATGTGATATTGCTTTTATGCAACACTTGCAACAATTCCATCTAAGCATAGATAAATGTTGAAAAGTTAATAAATGTGAAAAAGACGCTTTAATGTCTCCATTTGTCGTTCTGTCTTGCAAAGCAGCCTGGAGTAAATCATTAGGATCCTTTGCAATCCTATAGATTGAAGCAGAAATCATGAATCAAATTGCTTTGAATTGATTCGTTGCCCTAAAAATTGGAATCGAATTGAATCAAATTGAATCCAATCATGAGATAGATAGTAATAGTGCTCATTAGTGCCAATTTACTGAGATGCTGGTAGTATCTTTAATCAACAGTTTGAGTTATAATTTCATAGTATTAAGTCCTGACCGTAGAAATTGCAGATTCAGATTATTATGACTACACTACCTGTCCAAACTTTTGACTGACAGTGTACATGTCTGACTTCTCTCTGGCTCTGCTCTTCCATCCCCCAGACCTTCCCACCAGCCCTGAAAGAAACATGATGATTCTTACATTATTCTTCCAAATGCATATAGGGTGCAAACCATTTAACAGCTGATTTTATGCTATAATTTCATAATTAGTTTTAAGACACTGTGGTTTAGGTGAGTAGTTTTTCATTCACCTTTGATTGGTTTTAATGTTAGCCTTTGCTCTTTTTGTAATTCGGCATATCTGCCGGGGTCAAAATTTATAAAGGTCAGATGGTATACTGTATAATAAAAACTCAATAAACCATAATACACTGCCTCCATAGAACTTGGCCAGAGTCAGCCTCACTTTTGGTTAGGGAGTGCTGGACAAGGATGTCTTACTTTGTCAAGGAAAGCTAGGTCAGCCTTCTTCTAAGAGCCTGAATAGCTTTTTAAATTTGTGGAATTTTCCATTTTGAGGAAATTACATATTTAATACAGGGACCTTGTTCTTATCCTATTTAAAGTAGCAGGCTGATCTGATGCTTTCCTCTGACTTTTGCTACATGCAGTAATTAATCCATCTGAAATATCAGAATTTTTTTCTCAATAATTTTACTGTTTCAATTATGTAATTATTTTCTGCAAACCCTGTTTTTTGTTGTTAATTCTGCTCAAACACAACTTGGTTTTCTCCTGCACACCTTGGTTTGTGAAAGGAAGCCAGCTGTATTTTTTCAAAGTTGTAATATGTATTTTCATTTTCATTGGGAATACATACAAGAACAAATAATGGTCACCAGAATTTACTGTAGATCCTTATTTTATGCATTTTTAATTAGTTCAAATCAAATGTTTTGATATATACGGTAAACATATCTTTCTTTTTTTGAACTTCCTAATTAATTGTGACAGGAAAGGCAGCTGAGTGAGCAAAGCGCCTGGGTTGGACTCAGATCTAAACTGCTGTATTAAGGATTCAACCTACAAATAAGGATAAAAGGATTAGCAACAACATTTCTTCAGAACCAGCGTGGTAAACATTTATTGTTAATGATAGTGAAATACATGGAAGCAGTCATTGCTATTTAAAATTCTCACGCGAGTTCTGGGACTCACCCAAAACAACTGACTGCTCGGTGAGATTTCGAAAGGTCTGCTGCTCTCTCATAATAACATAACTGCAGGTGCTGTCTGCCAACTGTGGCTGCTTTTGATTAGAAATCAGCCACAGGGGACTGATTGTGCCAAGGTCCAGCTGCAGTAGGTCACCACCGGGCTTGGGAAGAGAGCGAAGGGGATGGTGTAGGGGGTGGAGCTATGGGCCTGGCAATGTCTACACCCAGAGGACAGAGGATATTGAGACCGAACCTTCTGGATGTGTAGGGTTGCCAGGTGTTGTCTGGACGAAATATAAAGCAGCTTGCCCAGTAGGCACTGGCCGAGAGGACAACAACTGTATCTTTGTCCTGGCATCCAGTGAGCTTTACTCACTGGACCAGCTATCTGTCTCTGCTGTGAGTTTATAATGTTTGGGATTGTTCATCAGCAGGGTTGAATGACTTTGGGAAAGTTCTATTATTTGCTCAGTATTTAAACAAAGAGAGTAGCAACCAGGCCGGTATGATACTGAATCTTTCTTCTTCATTCTAAATCCCTTAGTTTCACCGTGTGCTTTGAAACCATGACAACCAAGCCAGACTTTTCTTTCTATGATTGATGATACATTATGAAATTCAACTCTCGACTCACAGAAGTGCCCCGTCATATCATACAGACTGTGAGTGTGATCTTATCTCCCTGTTCTCACAGTTCAAGTAAAAGGTCAAGCTTGTAGCACAAAATATCACCACATTACTGTAGTAATGCCACAAGAGGAGTTTGCAATAGCACTTGCCCCAAAAACACAATATTTTTATACAGGAGAATCACTCAGCACTGTTACAGTCATACTGTATAGGAATCTAAATCCTCAGGGGAATTGTGAGTAGTAGCTTTGTCTGATGTGAGCAGAATTCAGAGATAGCATTGGTCTTTTTTTTTTTTTTTACTTTTGTAAAAATAATCAGTTTGTGTTTTTACTTACTTTATCTTAATTGTCCTCCCGCTCACATATCCAGAAGTGTATGATCCGATTTTTCCCTTTTGTCCCTGGTGTGTCTACGTAAGTGCGTGCAGATATACCTGAGCGCAGTATGGGAAAAAGTTCTGATTTTAATCTGTACACTGTTGTAGGGATGCCAATCACACTGGCAACCAAAACACATCACACTGAACCGTCAGCCTCTGTTGAAGGTACAATGTGTACTGAATTGTGAAAAGTTTCAGATTTTTAGCAGTTACCTTGGGTGAACACCACCTTATTGTTGTTCTCTATATTTATTGCAAAAAGAATAATCTTTGGAGAAACACTTCCTTTTGAGAAAATGTCAGAAAATCTGACTGTAAGTAGGAATAGATGAAGATACATTTTGCGTCCCTTTTGTTAAATAACAGCTTGTTTTTAAAAACTAGATTACATTGATTACACTTCACATTTAACAAATAATAGTGGCATGCCATCTTGGAAATGCATGCAGAAATTACTAAAATAAACAGGATGTCTATGTGTTCAGTTAACATTTACAAAATTTATGTTAAACTTAAAAGAGAATTTATAATATTCATATAAGAGCCAAATTTAGCAAAAATATGGAAAATGAAATGCTGGTTATTTTTTAGAATAAGCAGATTTATTATGAGTATGCTTCATTAAAAGGAAGCATTCAAACAATTTGTTATATTTTCTAACCACCTAATTTAAGCTGATAAGGGCCAAACCAAATGAAAAAGACTGACAGAACTATGAGTTCATGGCCCATTGTGACTAAAACTAAACATGTAGTCCAATATGTATGAAGATTGCTACTCATGCATTTGTATACATGTCAAAGCATATGACTTTTGACATCTCCACTGCGTAATATTTTACTATATTTCATGAATTTGTGGTCCCTGGGAAAATGAAATTCTGGGTGATGGGCTCTTATATAATTTTGGCTTAATGTATAATGCAAGATGCAGAATGTACTTTATTTGCGCAATTTGTTTCATTGTTGTCACCAGAGTGGGGCTTTTGGGTAGACGATGACTTCAGTCATCCTAAAGAAAGTGGACTTTAAAGAAAAGGGGAACATTAACCGAATATGTGGCATGGCAGCAAATTCACCTGAACGTCTCCTAGAAGGTTACGTTCAAAGACAAGAGATACTCCAGCAGATCAGTCAGTGAGGTGACCGGAACCAACAAAAAGCCCTGCCTGACACCCCACCCAGCAATCACAGTTAAGCTAACACCTGCAACTGCGTCTCAGTGCTACACAGATTTCAAACACAATTGTTTGAAATGGTTGTGATACATAAATGCACAACAACACAATCGATTCCTGCATTTACGGACTTACATGAACTCCTCGTTATTGTACGGGCGCCATATTTGAATCGACTGTTAATTGTTATTCAAGAAAACAGTGTCTTCGTACAATGTTTTACGGGCGATTTATCCAGAATCAAAATGCAAATGGAAACAACCAACCGTCTGACAACGTGGATTCACCAAAAAAACAAACAAAGACGAGTGATGCTAACAGTTCAGTTATCGGGTCTTACCGGCAGTGAAAGCTCCGCAGAGGCCGACGCCGACACCACCTGCAGCGGCGAACAGGACCCCGAACCTGGGGAGGAAAGACCGCTCAAAAAACCGGACCAGGGAGCAATGAAGCAAGTTGGGGGGGGGGGGGGGGAAGCAGTACATGGCTCTTCGGGACAAAAAAATCACGAACTAATAAAGCTGCTTCCGGGAAAGCCACTGTGTGATCCCACACTATGCTACAACAATGCCGCCATGGCGAAAAAGGCAGACAGTGCCAGTACGTTACAAAGGCGCCATGTTGAAGCTAGCACAGATGCTAACTCACCTGTGCGGTTACACCACCGGACCACCAGGGAGCAATGCGTTTCCAACCAAAGGAGGAATAATTACAAGATCCATCTCTGCCATTACGAGTGACAATTGAACCTGTCAGAACCAATGAAGTGTTATATTGCCATGCTACAGTGAAAGCAAGGAGAAGATGCAGCTGGACTAAGGTAAGACGTCTTTCTGTACTGCCATGTGATGATCGGTTAAATGAGCAATGAGTACCAGTTCTGTCTGATCCTCTCATCATCAGTGTTTGTTTTCAGTGTGACCTGCAGATGTCAGTTAGCGTAGCCGTTAATGTGGGCATAGTAGTGTTGGCAGACTGATGCATTTGGATTGAAAATACGAGCATGTGGTTGTGATTTATTGGAGAAACTCACAACAGATGTATGCTGATTCAGTGGCATGCGCTGAACAAATTGCTGCCTGCTTTAATGCTTTCACGGAGATGATTCACTTGCTCTGATTATATCCTTCACTGAAGCATAAAGGTGCTCAGGGGTGAAACGTGTTTGCGTGTTGTTGTTTTTTTTGTTGGAAAACAAGATGAAGGTTGCATTTAGCTGGACTAACACAAGTGCTGGTTATAGTGTTCTTCACTGTGTGTTGGCCTCTGTGTTGTTGACATCTGCTGCTGATGTTATGGTTCTCTGTGGTTAATGGCATCTTCCCATCACCAAATGTCAAACTCTGAGAGATGCAGGGTGATGGGGTGTGCATCATAGGAACAGGGTTTTTTTGCTGGTGTTATTTGAGGAAGAGGACATAAATCTATGTCGGAGCAGTCCTCTGCACTTTCCTCAAGTTCAGCTATCGCTCAGCTGATGCTATAGCTGCTCTCCTTCCTCCTTATGTTGTACAACCTCTCAGGACGCGTACTGTACCTCCTGACATCACTGTGGATTCCATGTTTCTGACTCTGCAGATTGTGTGCAAAATGTTCTGTCACTGTGATATATATAACAACAGAAAACAGTTACATCACAAGATTGCAAGCCAGGATAATAACTTCCCCATGCTGAGGTTGGATTTAATTAAGAAAAAATTACCTCATTGCCTCTTTCTTTTGTTTAGAATATTATTTCAATCGTTGGCCAATTCTGACACATCCCAACCTAAATCTAGAGGTTGCATTTGATTGTGACTTGTGGTCAAATTCTGATAATAAAGTGGGGGAAAAGTGACTGTAGTGTATCCTCTCAGACTGTAAATTATTTAATAGATATGATTTTTGATGGTGGTGGTGGCAGTCATCAAGTAATCAGGGAGATTGGAAATATTATTAGATCAGAGAATTGGTTTAATGAAGTGTTCTTGCTGATATGGTTTAGTTGCTCCTCTCTCCAGCCAATTCCTCCAATTCTGGAGTCACTGCAGTTCAAAAACTCCTGCAGCTGTTACTGCATGGTTGACAGATCAGGTTATGTAGTAACAAACTCAACTATGAAGCATGCCAGGTATTGTGTTCAAAAACAGAGAGAAGAAATACAAAAATCTGTTGGCTCAGACAACTAATTCAAAACAGTTCACTTTCCTGTTCATAACGGAAGCTTTAATGATGAACTGCTAAACAATAGCACTGCTTCCTCTTCTTTCCTCTAAAGGAGTTGCCATATTGCCCCATTACATCACACAAAGGGGATATCATTAGTGTGATGCTCCTGTGGAAGTTGTCATGGCCTCCTCTGTCCCCTAAAGGTCTCTTTTCATTTCTGTGTCCTCCACGCTGACTCAACCTCTTCCCTTCCTATCATTCTCCCCCTACTTTCTCTTTTCCCTTTTCATCTGTGAGCCACAGGCTTTCTTTGGCTGGGAGAGGATTTGGCAACACCCATATTTAAGACAGCTGTGCCATGTGAGACAAATGGAGTAGAATGTATCCCAGAAACATATGTGCTTCCACTTGTTAATATTTCTGAGTAGAAAGGCGCCAAAAGCAGTGACCAATTAGTTAACGGCTACATGAAGCAATCTGTTAAGAATGAAGATTGGAATGCTGGTAGACTAGTCAAGGGATGAGGCTGATGTTTTGTTTATCTTTTTTCACTTATAAACACTGCATCAAATTGTCATTCAGGGCTAAATGAGACAATTAAGTGTCATTTGGGTTTTCAGTTTCAAGGAATTTTAAGTTTTGAACAATTGCCATTGGTTGCCTTTTCAAAAACTTTTTCAAGTTTGAGAAATTTTCAGTGGCTTTCAAGGACAATTTCAATCTTATAATTCATTAATGAGCAAAATTTAAACTTCTTTCCTGAATATGTCAATCAAAGCTTTCACAATGGAGAATAACTGAATGACCTACTGCAGGAACTCTATAATGTACTGTGTGTGTATCATTTAATATAAACTCCAAATGTGTTCTGCGCATTCATGAACATAATACAGAAATACCAATGGATCACAGTGCCTCAGGCTGGCTGACTTTAAGCCACATTTCAAGGGTTTTTAATTCAAAACATCAAGAAAAATCCTATTTTAAAGCAGACATTCCACTTCAAAGGCCCTTGGGATACTTATTTAAATGTGCTTGGCATATTATCTTATCATTTTTAACTATTTCTGACACAGCAACCTCCTGTTTAATAAGTTAGAAAAAAGACAATCCCTTCCTTTATATTGAATTTAACCTTTGTCAACATGGAGAAGCTAATCCAGGCCTTTGTCATTCATTAAATTCTAAATGCAGTAACCAGAATCGGAAACTTTTCGGAAATTTTTCATATCCCAGTTTCACTGCATTGGTCATCTGTCTCTGTGGAAATTGAAAGCAGCACAATCCCAGATGAGCCAAACAACAGTTTGAGATTGTTCAGTAGTAGGGTGCTTCTGGTCATCTCTTTGTCAACTAAAGTCTCAATTGATTAAGTCAGTGGATTATGATCGAAACGAAATAGCCAATTTAAATAACCTTTTTATAAACAATTCTATCAATATAGTTTTAAAACGATCAGCTTCCCATTGTTTCCTATCAAACATGGTTCCAGCTGGTCTTTGAATCCTATAGGCTATGTGCTACTTTCTGTTACATTCTCATTAATGAGCCTTAGTTTAAAACTATGTGCTTGTAAAGTAGTTGAAGACATTTTGGTGTTTTCTCTATGTCATGCATGTTCACAGTACTTCTGTGGCACTAAACAATTTTGTTTGGCAGCGCAAAGCAAAAATTGTGTGAATTGCCAGAATCCATGAAACCTAAAGCCAAGAGCCATTTAAGCAAAGAATAAATTATTTAGAATCAATTTTTTTCTGTCTACAGGAAAGTACCCTCTGGATCCAATTTTACCTAATCACATTCAGATTTCAATTTTGGTTATTATATGTTTCTTGCTGTCTCTCTCACCACATCCCCCCACTGGGTTGTCAATATGCAAGTATATTCGTGTATTTGAACAGAATTTGTGGAGATTGCATAAAATAACAACCAGTGGCTCTGAAAGCCACAGTGATATAGCATTCATTTTATCCCCTCAGCCTCTCCTTCGCTCTCTGCATCCACATCGGGTATTCTTTCATAGCAGTCTCAGAGGGAAACGGGGAGGGAGGCTGCGCACTGGGCACTGACACACACTGAATGCAGACATTCTCCTTCTCCTGCTCTAATTCCTAATTTTGCCAACCATTGTGCTTGCATACACGTGTGTCTTTCAGGATGCACACACTCTGCCTGTTGCTGCTTCTTTATTCACCACTGCACTGACCACACAGCAAATCCACATTGCTGGCTAGTTCCTTTTGTATGATTGACTCTCACCTGTTTGAATTGTGGGAACTAATGATGTGATTATTATTTTTATTTATGTAGTTATTTATTTTTTTCTCAGTGACACATAGTGAGGAGTTTACATTTCTAACCCAGCTTTTAGGGTGTGCATGATCTTCCACACATGGACCCAAACTCTGCAAATGAAGTGCTCTACTTGACTTTCTTTCTTATTAATTCAGGACATATCTTTATAAACATAGGCAGCCAAATGTGTGCAAGAAAAACCTTTTTGCCTTGACTCTTTCTTCTTCTTCCCAGCTTGGCCATATCTTGACCTGCATGCATAAAGGTCATTACTTGACCTTAATTGAAACTTTACACGCAGATAAATAGAACCTTCCTCTGTTCAGGGTCATTTTTTTAGTTGTAGTTCTGAATGTTTTGAGGGTTTTTTTTTCCACACGTTGTCCAGTTTTATTGCTTACTGGTGGAGGGACCAGTTCATGTTTATTTAATGACTCACTGAAGGCGGCTGTTAAAATGCTTCTGAATGTGGACACAAGTAGTCTGTTGATGGATTGATTAACAGGCTAGTTCCTGACACTTAGACTGTTTGATGTGTGTATTGGCAGCATCTTTTAGCAAGAGACAGTGATTATTGAGATGAGTTTGTTATTGCGTATGGTAGCCAATATTGCTGTCACCACAGCATTACCAAACACCTTGGTGGGATGATGTTAGATCTGTCATGTTAGAGGATCATCTGCCTTGACATTTTGTCCTGTGTCTTATTGTTGAAACAAGAAGAATTGTTGTTAGAAGCCTGGTGTTATTAAGGTGTATGCTGTCCTATCCTTAAACATTATAAAAGTGTCAGGATCTTAAAAAAAAAGACACTTCAACAAATATTAATTCTATTTTGCACTAAACTGCAAAAAACCCTATTATCAACACATGATATGCATTATAAAGGGAGTATCTGATCATTTGATGTACATATCTTCTTCTTTCTTTTCTTTTTCAAAGTAGTCACATAGAATTTCCACTCTGTCCCTCTTTAGGCGTTGATGGCTTTGGCATCATCTACTGTACATCCTCTTTAATTTTTTTGAAACATTTTTGTAGATAATAGTATTTTGGATAAAATGAACCCCACACAGCAATGAGGCTTATGTTGAATTCTAAAACTCAGTAAATAAGATACTCCAGAGGTTGAAGAACTTTTGGAAACTCCCTGCAACTGTGTCTGTAACAGAGTGCTGTCTGTTTAATCTCTGATCTCTTTCCCTTTCCTTAGTGTGTGTTATTTCTGTATTCCTGACTGGGCGCAGCGGTGTGTATCTTCCAGTTTGAGAGAGACGCTCTCCTGCAAAAAGCTGTGTGTGTTTGTGTGTGTGTAGTAAAAGCTGTGACTTGACACTCAGTCACCGTGTTTATGTGTATTGAGGGTGTGTATATGCATACGTTTTTGTTTGATGTTCTGGCTCTCTGTGAGGACGGCTGGGTGTCATTGTTTTCTAGTGCTGCTGGAAAGACTTCTGTGCCTCCCCATTCACTGTGGGCTGACAGAGGGGACTGCTGAATGACAAGCCATTGATGTCTGCATGATCTAAGAGGACCCTGTCTGCTCCCTCTCCTTCACTCACTGTGTGTGCAGTGTGGGTGCATGCCAGACAACATAAGTGAGTTTGAAAGATGAGATGGAGCTGATTATCTTCATGGGAGCAACTGAGGTCTATGCCTTGGCTCCTATTTTATCTGAAAACATGTATTCAAATTCATCTGTCCCCACATGAATCTCTCCCTGAATGTTTGTACTTGATACAAGAGTGGGAGGAGGAGTAGATGACCACAATGACGCTACCCAACTGCTGCCTCACAAAAAAGGACACACTTGAACACAGGAGACACTCAGTTTCTTACTCCCACTCCTGTAAACAGATACAGCACATACCAACACAAATGAGCAGGTGTGCAAAGACATAAAAAATACCAAGTCCAAACTGGCAGAAGCCTGAAGTAGGCATAACTAAGTAGCTTAACCTTTATTTACAAAGTTTTTTTCCTTGCAACCAAAAATTAGTGGTGAGAATGGCAGTGAAAGATTATTTTTAGATTTGGTGTATTTGCAGCAGTAGAAACTGCATCAAGTAAATGATTTCAAGAGTAGCTGCTGTGGAGCTTAACTTGAGGCAACTCTGTTGCTTGACTTTTGCCTGAACCTATAGAAAAATGTGTTGTATTTCTGAGTCTTCACAGTAAATGACAGAGATGTTACAAATGTATTCCTGTGAGCAGTGGTGACATACTGCCTTGCCAGTTAGCGTGGGAGGCCATTGTGACATGAAAGGTAATGACAGATAGCATTTAGGAAAACATAGAACATCACAGTGCCATGAGCCACCAGAGTGAGTGGCTTCTCAGTTAAATTTTTCACAGGTATCAGACAGTAGTACACTGAGGAAGCCTTGAGGAGTCTGAATTGTGTTTCAGCTGAATAGTGAAGATATTTCCCTGTTGTAAAGAAACTCAATTCCTGATGCCATACAATGTAATATGCTCACATTCAAAATCTCATTGAAATCTCTTCCCACTCTTTATGTTCAAGTAATTTGTTCAGTAAAAATCTTTCAGCAAGTAGACTCCAAGGCTGGCCATATACAGTATTTTTCAAATATGTTGGCATTAAAAGGGGGAAAAAAATCCCTGCTGTACATTTCAGTTAAAGGGCACTTCAAACAGGAAGTGCCCAGAACTAAAGGTGAAGCTAATTTTAAGCCGTCTTTATAGTTGAATACTATGACCAGTAGAGCACATTATTACTAAGTCACCTCTAAGGAGGGTTTGCAATTTAGACATCAGAGCAAAAGCAAACACCAAAATCCAAAGAACCTGAGCTTTGTTGCAATACTAATGGTCATGTAGAGACTAGATGAGGGTTGTGTAAGGGAGGAAATGTGGAAGAAATGGCTAGAAGAAGGAGCAAAGAAGAATATAACTATGAGAAGGAAATGGTGAGAGGGGAAAACGAGACAAGTAAGAAGGAAGTACGAAAAATGCAAAATTAGAGAAGGGAGCAAAAGCAAGAACCAAAATAAAAGAAAGGAAATAAGCAAAAAATCAAAAAACCTAAGTGACAAAAGAGAAAACCAGTGAGATAGAAAAAAGTAGATTAATCTCATTTGAACTCATTCAACCAATTAAACCAACTCCCCATTGTCTCTCTCTTTCTGTTTGCGCCCCATCAGCAAACCTCACACTCTCTGCCACCCAAACTCACACTACCTGAAGCAAGGAGCTATTTAAGCACCCAGTAAATTATTTAGAAACTTCAGCAGTGTGCTGAACAAACTTTAAAACTGATTGTACCTGAACTTTTTGTATCTGGTCCTATGTTATATATTTTTTCTTTCTTTCTATCTCCTGTTCTCTGTTATCCCATTAGGAATGATTGAAAACAAGGCTCACCAACAAGACCAAGTGAGGTTAATGTATCATTAGATATAGGCTAGAGCTGTACCGATGAGTTATCCCTGGTTATCTCGAATCTAGATAGTGTAATCATTAGAAAATCAGACTTGAGGCGCGTGACTGGAAAATAGGGCACAATGTGAGATATAGTGCGAGCTCTATTGATCTTTTACTTTGAACAATGATTCACAGGGTGGAAAATGATATGTGATGGAGAGTGGATTGTTTTCTGGCTGTGTGAGAAATATCTCCACACCCATGCAAGCTGTAGATTATGTCCTAAATGTAAGAAATCTTTGACCATAGAAGATCTTCAATATCTTCCAACTCCTGCAGCAAATGAGCCAAATCTGTAACTTTCATAATACCTCAACACCTCCCTTTTCTTATTTCTCTGACCCAGTTTGTTTCCCTTTCCATCCGCTCAACATCCCATTTCTAGACTCACCATAGAGGCCCCACCTTTCTGGCCCATAATCCTTTATCCATACGTGGCACAAACAATAACTCTTGAACTTAATTCCTCTTTATTTCCCCCGAGTTCAGTTTTGAGACAGATTTTTCAAAAAAAAAAAAGAAAAAAGATTTAGTTTCCTTGATCAGAAATATGATGTCCTGAACCTTTGAGCTATGTTCATTCATTCTTATACCTCTTCATATTGGCTGTGCAATATCTCAGTGTTGTTCTGCAATGAATCAGGAAGTTTTATTGCTGCTGTATATCACAAATTATCAACCCATTAGACTGTATATGGATGTCTTTCAAAATGCAAACTCTCAAAACAAAAAGGAAATAAAGTAGTCCTACAACAGCTGGGTAATTGTATAAAGTAGCATTTTATATGGGTAATATCTCAATTGCTTACTATGTGAGTCACATTTAAGAGTGACTTTTTTTGTCCACTTTAAAAACAAAAGAAAAGTTCTCTGACATGATTTTTATCAAGACTTGGTGGAGTTTCATCTCCACCTTGCCATAGTGCTGCAGGCTGACAGCAAGTGTCGGCTGTCAGAGAGGGTCAGGGGAAATACATCAACACATCATCACATCAACACATCCATCCCTCCTGCCATCCAATGTTGCCTCTCCTGATGCTGGAATTCAAATACTGGTTTGAGGAAGCCTCGCAGAGGTGTGAGGAACCTGGAAGTTGGCTTTGGCAAAAGCATAAAAACATAAATGTGTTTTTTCTATTGTGCTCTAGGGAGGCCTATCAAACAAGAATCTAAAGGCACCAAATCTATTTCCTCTTTGTAAAACAATGTCAGGCCCAAAGTCTCACAGAGAACAGAATTTCTGGTTCTCTTCAGATTTATTAATAGCAGTACATTTTTTGTGGAAAAGTATGTCTGTCATTTCTTTTAAATTTAATTTTATGCCATTGCCAATTTGATGCATAAAAAAAATTAGCTGGAACTGAAATATGACCACTCATTTAACCAAAGAACATTAAACAGAATGCAACTAAATGGTGTTAAGCTTGAACTCAACGGCAGACAAACTAAACTGGGATAGATAAGCACATCATTGATACAGGAATTCAAACAGCAAAGCAGGAGACGATTGCATCAAAACACTGGGCACACACAAATGCATCTACCAAATTCCTATATATTGTATTTGTGAAAGCTTAACCTGTGGTCAGAATGTGCACATTTCACATAGTTCAGACACAGTTTTCTAGAGCAAGGGATGGATTATACGATGAGGCAGAAATGAGAAGTGAAGTGAGACAGAGAGTTTTTCTCTACAGCAAAGATGCATCAGTTCTGTTTCCTTTTTTTTTTTTTGCCTAAAAGCCATTATGTTGAAGGATCTAAAATGACATGATCAGCCACCATCTCGTTTAATAAACAGGATTTGTGAAGTCAGATTATGAATTACTCCCTTTTTATTTCTAATTGTTTGTGCAGCAATATCAACAAACTCTTTTATACAGCATACATTCAATAGACTGTGACCTAATTTTCATAAATGAGCAGAGACTTCTTGTTTGAAACATAGGAACGGGGGGTCTGCACCGTCAATACATACATATCCAAATTAGTTCGTGCAGTAGCTGTTGTTTTGTCTCACTGTTTGGACGTCAGCTTCAGCTTCAGTTATGTAGAGGTGTTTTGTGAATTCATCACGAGTGTCAGGTTAGCAAGAGGATTGTGTGGGAGATGGGAAATAAATTAGTGTGAAGTGCATAATCACTGCTCGGCACTGGTGATTTTATTTTTATGAAACATAATTTTAGGTGTGCAAACATAATCTGACGTAAAAATATTGATTGTTTATAGGCCATGAAGCAGTCTTATTTAATAATTGTTCCAAGTCAGAGTAGCATATTCTAAGTATAGGAAGGTTGGGAGGAACATTTTTGCACAGAATGATCCCTTCAAATTTAGATGCTCATTGACTACTGTTGTCAATATTTTAACTCCCTGCTGTGTCTGCATCCTTGAACAGAGTGCTATGAGTGTGCTATGAGCAGTTCAAGAGGGTGATGCTGCAAATACACTCATGCTGCTTGTGCTGCGTTCATGAACGCTCCAGTTTCAGTGTTAAAAATAACAACCATGAAATAGCAGACTTGGAATCGGTGAGTGTATGTAAATTCACAGAAAACTGGAGTTAACTAAATTGCTTTCATGATTTCAAGAGAGAAGAGAGAAACCATGTTTTCCCTGTTACAGTATCAGCTACAGCTCCCTGTGGGTATTCTGTACATTATGCAAACTAATATATTTATGTCAACGTAGCTCTAAGACTCATTTAATTTAAATGCAAGAAATTCTGCACAGTTTTTTTTTTATTTTTTATTTTATTTTTTTAACATCAATGTGTTGAAGCACTGCAGCATATTCATTACAGTTACTTATGAAATAGATGTCTAAATTTTAATGCATCCATGACAGTGACAGCTGCAGCTGGAGCAACAAGTCCATCAATGCCAACAAGCATTTGGATTGATGTCTTTCTCTTTTTTTTCTTTTTTTCTCGCCAACCTTCCAATATGACCGATACAAGTGTCTTTTAAAATGGTGCTTCTCTGGCATTAGGCTTACTGGACTTTGGTTGTCATGGTTTAAGTAATGAACGTGCAGACTATTCCCCGAACCATGCGTCTATCTTTTTTAAAATTAGCTCTTACTTAACATTACATGATCTTTTTTGTCATATTTACAATAATAACAACATGATAAATTCATAGACGCAACATCAAATAATGGTCAAACTTGGAATTCGAACCTCACTCTGATGTGTCATATTCCTGTGTTTTGCTGACCGATCCATCAGCTTAAACCTCACCCTTTAATGGGCTATTGCTCTGCAAGTGTTTCTGACAAGGACCTTGTAGCTCCCTGTTTATGGGGTGAGCTCTTTACCCAATAAGCCATCATCACCCCACCCTTTTGAAATCTTTGTGTCCAACTTAATTTTTTTTGACAAGGCACTTAAAGGGTTAACAGTTTGGCAACATAATGTTCAGTAAAAATATTTCTGGCCATTGTTCAAAGCTGTAACACTGGAAACGAAGGAGAGATTTCAATTATACTTAATACAGCTTGACTTGTTGGTGGAGGCAGTCCTAGTTTCAGAACAACAGGCATAAAACAAATAATGTTACTTAGCATTAAAATTTGCCCAGTGCACATGCTGTATGTACTACATCTCCATGGCCCACATTTCTATAGCCCGGGGGCTTTAAGTAATTTGTATCTGAAGGACAATTTTAATGTTGTATTAGTGTTTGACTATATCACAAGAACAGCTCTACTTTTTTCTTAATGTCAATATTAGTCCAAGTAACGGGTAAAGAGCTGTCAAGAGATGTCAGATATAACATATACCATGTTTTTTTTGTGACATGTTTGGCTCAATATAAATCTCTCTAAACTGCTATCCCTCATATCTAGTTTTATTTTTTCACAGGACCATAAGAAATCAATAATTTTCAAAGGCTTTGGCATCAAGGTCAGCGTATAAACCTGTAATCCATCCATCCATATACTACCATTTTTTTCCGTTTCCGGGTTGTGGGGGATGCTGGAGCCAATCCTAGCTCACTCTGGGCGAGGGCGGGGTACACTCCGGACAGGTCGCCAGTCCATCGCAGGGCTAAACCTGTAATATATTTTGAAATAAAGACATCATATCACACTGCTGCCCCTCTGATATACTTGACAGGCCAGTCATGTGGGGAAAAAAAATGAAAAACTATGTTCAGTGCCTCTATTTCTGCTTTTCACATAGAGGTAATGTTCTTACCAGGCCAGTTCTGTGGAGAAAAAAAAGACTTAAAACTATCTTCAAGATGTCTGTCTCTTTTTCATGTCTGGATGCCAGGATGTTCCTAATGAACAGAAGTAGAAATGCCCGGAGAGCATTCCTTTTCATGGCTACTCAGCAAACTGATTAGCCATGCCTTTTTATGCATTTCAAGCCAATCAAAGTAGTTGACAGAGCTTAGACATTTGATAGATGCTTTCATTCCCTCTTTTTTAGGTTCAGTTTACATATTTGTTTTCAGTCATATTGAAAGCATACTCTTGGGGAGGGAATTGAAAAATGGCTTTCTCACCACTGAAGAGCATGATGTGGAGTAATGAACAAACAAATATAGCTTCTGCAGTTGCTTGGTGTTTGGCATGTGCAGCGATAATAGCTCATTAGGCCCACGGTCTGTGAATGATAGCTTAGTGATCATGATCAACCATCATTCAGTTCAATTAGAGGAAATGCATTCATCTTCGGCTGTGTTCTCTGCTCATACTGGTGACTCCTTGGGAATTCTCCCACTCTCGTAATTCACCTTGCTTTCCTCTTCTGTTGTAAGACGATGTGAGAAAAGAGGTGCACATTGTAAAGCGCCGCTCAGTAATGCACGTAGAACCAGTGACACAAGGATGGCATGTAAAAGCCAGCCTCTCCCTGCCATTTCCTAATGTCCTGTTCTTGGGTGAAAGATCTGCCACTTCAGGGCTGTATATTTTTGCGCATGTGACTTTTCTGTTGACTGGATCATGACAGATATAGATTTATCTGTTTGCATCAATTGATCCCAAAGTTGTGTGTAAAATCATGTTAAGTCTAAGAGCTTCTAGAAGCCTCCCAGACTCACTCTGACTGATGTGGGCCTACAGAGGCTCAGACATATTCTGTGTTCTTCACCTCTGCTGTGTCATTAATGAATCCTTTTAGCTTCAACTCAGAGATTAAGTATAGTAATCAATAGTCATAGAAAAAGATGACTTTTATGAAGTTCTCTAGTCGATACTTCTCTACTGGCTGACAAACCGGTAGAGGAATATTGATGCACTTGAACTATGTTTTAGCATTTTTCAGCACATTACTTTGATTTTTATGAACCACCCACATTATACCAAGCTTTTATATATATAAACACTGCCCGGCACTACATAGCAGACTTACAAAGTTAGCGACACGCTGATAAATGTAGTCAAGCATTTTTCAACTTTAAGCCTTTAAAAATGAATCCACACTCTTTTTTTCTGTCTTTTAGGTGATTAACATTTTGCCACACAATGAAAAGCAAGCAAACAAAAAAACATCCATAGCTCCTAAATCTAATAACACAGCATAAATAATGATATAATGAATTTGCACAAAATTGAAGAGTTATATTGAGACAACTATCCCCAATTTATTTTATCTTAGCACTGGACTTGTTAAGTATGGTATTGAAATAACCAAATGATCTAAAGCATACTGTGTTGATTTCTAAGGGCTGTAATGAAGGATGTTCATTAGATTACTATACAAATACAGTAGAAAATGGTAGTTAATTGAACTGAATGAACACCATACAGTGTCAAGGATAAGGGTCACTTTTTTTTTTTTGTTCCTATAAAGACTGCAAAATGTTCTGCATGATAATGTGAAACAACTGCTGATTTACAACATGGTGCTGGAGAAAAAAAGGAAAGAGAAGATAGAACCTGAGCCCTTACAATACCTTTTTGAAAGCTAAAAAACTGAGATGCAAACTGGCTGACAACTGTTATTGCTTTTGTATGGTCAGTTAAATAAAATTAGTTCTGTGTTTTTTAAATCTGAGTTACATGCATTTTTGTGCATTGTAATACTAATATACTGTGATAAAATCTGTAATAAAACAGAATGAGCAAAATTTAGCAAAATAAAAAAAGCTTGTACTTGTAAAAACAGATATTGTTGAATTCAAGGTCTGGCGGCGATGTGTACCACTCTGACATAAAATATGCTGTAGCAGCGGGCCTGTTCAATCGAGTTTGATCTTCAAGTCTCTCCCCGACTGAGAACAATCATCCTCCAAAAAGAAATATTGCTTTTTTGATAAAAAGGGAAATTGAATGTTCCCGGATGCTTTGCCTGGTGGGCAAGGTGGAGAACTGGCTGAGGGACTGATAAACATTTCACTCATCATCATGAAAAAACTCTGAAATCATAGTTATGGGGTGTCAAAAAAAAGAATCTCAGTCTGCCAGTTCAGGATGCTTGAACAAATTAGAGGCAACTGGACCTGTTTGGCCTTGACAATTATTTTCAGAAGAGAGAGAAACCATCCTCAATATAAGAAAGCACGCTCAGTTACCTTTTGTTGCTGTATTTGTGGATTGTGTGCAGTTGCATATGTCAATTATTATTTATCCACACTGAGAAAACATTGATTTGTGAGTCAATCTGTAAATAAAGCATATTCATGCATAGCGGTTCAGCGCCAGTGTAGTGTGGTCTCTGTTCCACATCTCTATTTTCAAGAGAAAAAAAAATAGCAAATTCAACATTGTAAAACTAATAAACACTGTAACTTGAGAGCTCTCATACAAAAATCAATCCCTGAACAATTTGCTGCGACTTTTAAGTGCAGTGAAAGAAGGAAAAGAAATCCCTTTCTATACTTGCTTGTGCTTGCGACAAAGTAAAACTATCACAGCGTATTTGTTTCATGTTTCATAGTTCCACGGTTTTTCTGTATACTGACCAAAATCAGAAGTAAATCCAAACAGGGTTCTCCGAGTGCTGTGGTCAGTATTACACACATAATTGGTCATTTCACCTTTAGGTGAATTTATTGCTGCCATGTCTTTATTTGATACTAATTATATGTCCTGGAATGGGAAAGAATAATTCACATTGTAACACATTTACTTATTTCACTGGAAATAAATCTCTACTCTCTGCAGTGGTCCGGTATCTGGTCAGGTCTAGTCTCTGGGGAAGTCCCATCTCTGGTCTAGTCTCTACTCTCTGCAGGGGTCCGGTATCTGGTCAGGTCTAGTCTCTGGGGAAGTCCCATCTCTGGTCTAGTCTCTACTCTCTGCAGGGGTCCGGTATCTGGTCAGGTCTAGTCTCTGGGGAAGTCCCATCTCTGGTCTAGTCTCTACTCTCTGCAGGGGTCCGGTATCTGGTCTAGTCTAGTCTCAGGGGAGGTCCCGTGTCTGGTCTGGTCTAGTCTCTGGGGAGGCCCCATCGCTGGTCTACTCTGGTCTAGTCTAGTCTCTGGGGGTCCGGTGTCTCACCTAGTCTGTCTGATCTAGTCTTTACTAGCCTGGTCGCCGGACAAAAACAAAAGAAAAAAGTTTATGTAAAATGTCGGCCAGTTCCGTGTCATTCCGTGTTAATAATGAATTCCGTTTTTAATGTCTAATTCCGTGATTCTGTGATTGTGGATTTTACATTACATTTACATGTACATTAAAATCCTTAAATCTCATTTTACAATTTTTTTTTATCTTATTAAAATATGGATATTTAACTGTAGAGTTAAAATGAGGTTTAGAATTTGATTACAAACCCCAACCTGGTTGGGTTAATGAGTTTGCTAATTTGGACATTGGTCCCTGGTAACAGGGCGGTGCTCTGAAATTCACTATTTTATAGTAAACAGTCTTAGATATCAATGATCATTTTCCATAATCATTGATATTAATCGCCAATCTCCAAATTGCTCCTACTGGTGCACAATCCGTATGCATGGATGTAGTCCTGATGAGCCAGAACACTTTATCCCTCATCCAAGGCACATAAAAGCTGAACTGGATTAAACATTCATGCTAAAGGTGCAACAGCCTGAAGTACCAGGCAGCATTGGCAATGTCTTGTGTGTGCATGCCTGTCAACCTTGGGAGTGTTTGGTTTAAAGTGTTGCATCAGTACTCCTTGTCTTTACACTGAGCTGAAATATTAATGAGCATTTATGTCTGTATTCCAATCACTATCACACCACTAAGAGTAAATTGCTTTTTAAAGCCATCATAAAATGTTATTTCTTCTTTGTGATACTGTAAGTGAATATTCATATGGGAGAAATTCAATCTTTTCTGTGAGCTTGAGTTTATCGTATTTAACTGGAAAACTTAACAACGAGTGCAAAAGAAAAACACAAAATAAGAGTTTGGGAGGTTGTTTGGCCTAATAGGGCTCTCCTTTTTATTTTCTGTCTAAGTACAAGGACGTGAGCGAAAAGAAAATGCATTTGTTGACAATCCCGTTATTAATCCAGCACTCATGGTCTGCTGAAGGAGACAGACAGAGAGAGAACGTGAGAGAATCGAAGGTTGTTGTGCTGTTTGCTTCTGCCTTCCCAGCTGTGAACAAGCATCTTTTTAGCATGCATGATGTTTGCTTGTCCTTTTTGCATTTGTGCAGTCACTGTATATTTCTCCACGCAAAAGCGAAGGTATTTATTTATCAGATTTAATCTACTCGGCATTTTGCTGAAACATTTGGAGCCGCTGTAACCCTGAAGTCATTTTGGCCAATTTTCTGGCGACGTGGATGCCCTCCCCAAAACAGAAAGTTTCATATGTGTGTTATGATAAGATCCCAAGTGGTCGGAAGAAAAAGGGGGTTGCTGAAAGATTCATAGAACCATCGTTCAACAGGCGTTTCCATGGCAACACAACAGAACTGAAGGCCTCAATGCAAACGCAGTTCCACCGCCTCAAAGACCCTTTGATTTCTGTGTACACAGAGCAACACATTCACACACATGCATACACACCGACACACATTTGGCTCTATGGGTGCGTGTGTGTGTATATGCATGTGTTTTTAATATTGTGAAATTTCTGTGCTCATTTTGCTCCCCCTCCTGGAAATCAGTTTAATCTCATTCTTTCTTTGCAGCAAACACTCGACTTGATTTCTAACAACTCAAAGGCAAACATTGATTTCCTCATTTGAATTCAGCAAATGAGTTTAAATGGATTTACATGGCATTACACAACTGATTAGATGTAATTACTTGGATACGGGATATTTAGGTGAATGTGGGCAAATTAGTTTTGAAATGATCATCTGCAAATTTTTTCTTTGTCACAAATTCATGCAAAATAAACTCAAATAAATGTCCCTTTGTACAGGTGATAAAAATGCATCAGTGGGATTGTGTAAGGACTAGCTGTTCTTTTTGGACATATTTGATCTAAGGGACATGCTTCATTAATTTTTGCTTATGAAGATGGTAGGACCGCTTTTCATCTTTCCTCACATTGCCCCGTAGATTGAGGCACTGAACCATCCACCCACGGTGTAAGGTTCCCTCATTTCATTAATAAAGCATCCTCCTAAGTGAAACGATTTAGTGCACAAGTAAGACAAGGAAGGGCATCATTATAGCAGCATCTTTCAGCCGGCAGCTAAGATTTGGGTGAGGTCTCATCGCATCTCTGCTGAACAGTCAGTTGCATGGAGACAAGGGGGCCACTAGGGGCAAAGTCAGCATGCAGTGTGTGCATGCTGAATAATAAAATGCTAAATAGGTCCATATGTGCTATGTCCCGTGAGACCAAAGAATACCGGAAATCAGTTATTGGAGTAATTAGATGGTCAACAATATTCCAGTAGTGTGGATTGAAATAAGTCATCTCTGATTTGAACGTTGTTCCTCCCATGTATCACGGCATTCTTGTATACACAATTTGTCAATCATTAATACATGTAGGTTGCAGGTCATAGATGCAGGTGTTGGATTAGTTGGTTTAACTATTGTGAATGGAATAGGAATTTATCACCAAGCAGTAGACCACAGCAAATAGAATAGCTGGAATTCTTGTGTTCTTCATTGGGATCTGGCACTGCTACGTAGTTTGCTGATAGCAAGGCCAACAGTGAAGAAAATTAATAAATAATGCTGAACTAGGTAATAAACAAGGTTTGGGCTCTTTGTTCAGTTTTCCACAAGAGAGATGTGTTTTTTGCACCGTGAATACTCTTTGATCAGAAGGAACTGCCCCAGACACAATTTTTTTCTCTTCTTTGCTCCTTTAAGTTTTATCTGAAGGCCTTTAAGCACAGCAGCTACATCTTCACTTTCTCGTCTGCACAACTCAACCATCCTGATTCTCAGTGGAGAGATTAAGAGATTAGGGAACTCTCTCCCTCTCCCTCTCTCCGTCTGTGTGTGATGCTGCTTTGTGGTTGGGACAGCACGTGGTGGACGTTTCTAAAACAAGATATTTTAATTCATATTTCAGGTTGTGCATGTTGTTCCATGTACTGTATGAATGTCTTTGAAGTAGATAGTAAATTCAAGGCCAATTCCTACAGAGTCAGAGATATCATTTGATGCTAGGCTGTTTGGAATATGCAAAATCATGTGAAAGCCAAAGCTTTGCACCCTTTCTCTGACTTTTTTCCTGGAATTTAAAAAAATAAAATAAATAGATAAAATAAAACAGCGATTTGTGTTTGCTTTTGATGTGCTGTTTCATAACCCATATTTTAAGAAGGTCCCAATTATCTGAAGTTAACGGCTGTACTTCCTACCTCGGGGCATTAACTCTGACAAAAAGCCACTAGCTATACATTACTAAGTCTGTAACATTCAAGCTGAGAACATAACTGATCAATCTCAGTATGATTTGTTTGCTTGTTGCTTAGAAATAGTGACAGCTGAAGGTGGCTCAAACTGTAAGAACAGAAGGACAGAAGTTCATTCAGAAAATATCACAAAAGCTCAAGGACAGAACAAATGACAAAAGTCTCCTCAAAACTTTTCATGTCTGATAAAATCTTTGATGCATAGTTTTTTTTTTTTTTTTTTTCTTTCACCAGAATCACCTAAAGAGAAGTTTGGATTTGTAGTGACCTCTGTTGTCGTCTCTCAAGAATTACATGTCTGTTCTTTCTCAGTGAAGTCATTAATTCATCAAGAAGAGTGTGTCGGGTTTTATATATTGCGGCTGTGATAATTAAGTGCTGTCACTTTTATGACAACTTTTTTTTTTTTACCTAATGTTAGAGCCTACAGAGCCAGAAAATGTACTAATTTAAGATTAAAGCACTGAGCACTATAAACATGTTTTTATGAAAATGATTTATTTTGTGGTTGGAGTAAGTAAGTAGTAAGGAGGTCAGATGATTGGCAGCTATTGTCATAAATCATGTTAGAGTAGTTACGTATTGTTAAGTATTTGTCTAGTGCTACTGTACACACAGCAATTCACCATTTCCCATATTCATTGACCTCCTTTCAGTACCTAATGAGAAGAAACTTTGTTAACTCTTTTTTTTTTCAGTGAAAGATGTTAATGGAATTTGGTGGGAAATGAGCTTCTAATAGGTTCACGCTGCTCCTCTCTCTCCTCCTGTCTCCTCTGACATCACTTTTATTCCACGCATCTTTTCTGTACTTCCATCCTATACTCTCCCCTCCCCTTCTGTCCTATCTGCTCAATTACTACTCTATTATTCCCTTCTTCTCACCTACCTTCCCAGCCGTTTCTGACTCCCGTGTTCGTGTACCCCCTCTACTCTCCTCGCCTGAGTGGTGGGCTCTCTCTCCCTGAAGCCTGTCCCACAGTGACGGCCTCGCCAATTAATGGCTGTCATGTTTGCTCTCTGCTAGAGAGTGCTGTAAGTGGTGCAGACAATTTGTATTACAGAGGGTCCATCTCATGCATGGGTGAGCTGGGTGATGGGGCCTGCCGAAACTAATAGGTTGAGGATGCAGAGGTCATGGACCAAGAGCACTCCTCAGCTGGAGGGCTTAAGTAGGTACAAGTTAGATGTAGGCTTCGGACCGGATGGAAACGACATAGTTGCAGAAAAATGGAAACTGCTCACATGTAAAAGCATGACAGGTGATCTGAGCACATTAAAGGCACACTAAGACACAGATCCGCATGGGTAACTTTTTACCAATGCCGACACGTGGTTTCAGAGTCCTGAAACAGGGACTGTGGGAAAGGTCAGCCAATTTGCATAATTTCCTATTACTGGTAATATAAGAGGTGATTGGAACGAGGCAAACAGCAAGTGCAGCAACATTTAATATTTTATGTGCTCTAAGTAAATAATCTGTCACAGAAGTGTGTTTGTGTGCATAGTATGCCAGTGGTGTTTTGTGTGTTGAAATACTACTTGTGTTGTTCTTCAGCTAAATAACTGTCGTCGTATGACGCATGTATTTGAATTTTGTAAACAATACATTTACTAATATTTTTCAGCTGAGAGAGCAGTTCTGTTCCTCTGATCATATCAGTGTTTATCAACACGTCAAAACTTTTTCAAATCCATGCAAAAATGAATATTGATGTAAACAATCGGAAAGTCTTCAGATGGTGATTAAAGCTGTGGCGCTGACTCATCATTCTCTGTCAACAGTACTCTGCAGTGGCTAGTAAAAACACTCCCCTTTGATTAGCTCGTACTGCTAACATTTCAGCCAGCTGACAGCCACCCAAACAGTGTCACTAATGGGCTGCCTTGTCCTGATGATTGTTGATTGCACCTTAGGAACTGATTTCTAGCACAGGGCTTAGGCCTCATGCTAGACATTTACACCAGTTTAACACACATCGTCTCAGGCTTCAGAGTACTCTAAGGTTTGAATCTAGTGCTGTGTGAAGTTTCCTACTTTAATGGACTGGATTTAATGCCATGTGGCAGAAACAATCACAAGGCTGCCAGCCTCATTCACACCAAGCAGCCTTGGGATTCTTTCTGTCACTTGTAAAAGCAAACTGGTACAACTCTCCCTACAAAGCTGAGAATTTGCTTTCTGCAAGATAAAGGAAGTTAAGCATTCATTTTGATATTGATCTCCAATCACAATGCAGGCAGAATCAAGATAACAAAAATACTTAGCATATTAATATCAGTTGTACATAAAAAGTTATCTTGGGAAATTTAAATAAAATGTCCAAATGTCAAAATGTCCTCTGTATGATTTGTTTTTTATCTGAAAACTCATAGAAGCAGCAGCATCAAGTAATTTTCATCTATAAATCTAATTACTGTACTTGAAGATAGTATGTAGAGCAGAGATAATATGACATCACAAGTATATGTGACGTCATCGAGTCATTTCTATGAGAAAACGTAACTGATGTTTTTTGCCCATAATATAAGCCTCTTATAACGCTCTTTCCCCACAATAAGAAGCTTGAGGGTTCGGTTCCTGCGTGAGTGGTTGTTTGTCTCTGTTTGTCTTGGTGTGTTGGCCCTGTGATGGACTGGTGACCTGTCCAGGCTGACCCCGCCCTCACCTGGAACGTTGGCTGGGATTGGCTCCAGCACTCCCAGCGGCCCGGAAACAGAAAAGCGGTAGCAGATAGATGGATGGATGGATAATAGGAAGATGGTGTTTTGCTTGTTGTATTTGTAAATGTATACTTTTCCTTCAACTGAAAGTCAACCCGTTTCCACCTACAACTGTTCATGCCCTGCAAATGTAACTAATAGTTTCATGGTACTTGGGCTTATTTTAGAGCCCTTCCTGAGAATTTATACACCTTTAAAAACACAATTCAACAGATTAAATATCAGATCCTTTTTCCCACCTCTTCTCCCTGCCTGCATGGAAACGCTAAATAAATTAAAACAGAAAACTGGGAATACTGGAAAACATGTTTGACATGGTCCAAATATATGTGTGTGGGTTTGGAGGGGCTTTATTATCGCCTAGGGAAATAATTTCTCCTAACAAGAGAGAGTCTGTGTTTTCGGTTGTGTGCTAATGGGGCTGTCAATTTGAGTCTATTAATGGTGAAAAAAAAATTCAACCTAATAATAAAAATGGGTATATGGTCTTTCATTTTTTGCACGTGTGTGGAAATTAAAGAAAGGAAAGCAATGGATGAGATTAAAAAAAAATACAACCACTCTGTAACAGCCAAGTAATTTTCAGGCTGTCATTAGTGGCAGTAGCACCCACACATAGTGTGCCAGCATCAGACTTAGTCCTACAGGGAGTTGTCTACTCAGTAATTTGTGGCGTTGTTGTGTATTTGTACCTAATTAAAATTGACAGAGGTTGTGATTGATTGTAATTGTTTTAATTTCTTCTTTTTGTGAGTTCTCTCAGTATTCTACTGAAATGCAGGTGTGTTAACAGAGAGCAGCCTTCCATGTAACCAGATGTGTGTGGTGGTTCAGGCCTGTGACAGGAGGGTCTCAGTCTGTGTGTTTGTGCACTGGAAGCACAGCTAAAACTGCAGAAGTAGTAACAGGATCTCTCTCTCTCATATGCAGAGGTAATTCTACAATAATATATCTAGTGGCAGTGAATATCCATTTAGTTGTTTGTGTTTTAGTAATTGAGTTATTGAGTCCAGTTGCTCTCTTATTGTCATCTTCATTATCTTTCATTGTTCTGCAGTTGCATATTGCATGTTTTCATTTGTCCCCTGGGGTTGAGATGCTCTGTGTGACCGAGGGCTATCAGGACAGAAGGACACCAAGAAAAAAAAAAAAAAAGAAGAAAAAAACACGCTTCACTCATTAGATTACAACATTTTGCTGTTTTGCCGACAGAGTAATACTGAGGCGTGGCAATCTGCGACCCCGTTGTCATTCATCTTATTTCCAGAAGCACATGTTGTGTTTAAACAGTAGAGGGAGCCCACAGCTCTTGCCACAGCCTCATTACAGAGCCAGAGTTCCTCTGGCTTCAACTAGCTTTAAGTAAACGAGTGGAAATCGGAGCACTTTATCCATACACACAAAAATAGTAAATACACACATATTGTTAGTAAAGTATGTGCCATTTATCAACAAAACTTACTTGCTTAGAATGTCTACATTATTTATATGTGTATTGCTGTGGATCTGTGTATGAACCATATTTTTCCTTTGTTTTGCCTTCTTTTCATCAGGTGCTCTATGGTGACTGCACAATCCTCCAAACCTCCTTAACATGATAGATGAGTGTCTAGGGAGTATTCAGCAATTTTCCCCAGTAGTCTTTTTGTGTCAGGCTTCACTGTATACAGCTTTATATACAGTATCTGTATAGCTGTTTCAGTTTTTCTGAAGTTCATGAGGGACAGCCCTGTCTGAATACTGAGCGACACACAGCCATGCTCCAAGGCATGGCATCGCTGGTCTCAGCTCCCACCCAAGAGAAGAGTTTCACTGAATATGAATGGAGATCTGGCACTGCCAATGGTTTCCTCAGTGGTCTCTCCACATCTGAGAGAGGAGGGAGGCTGCATGAGTTAAACAGGGCTGTAAAATGCTGAAAGCGGAGCTGTGTTTTCCTTAATGCTGATCCAATTGATCAATAGCAATATCCTTTGAAGGGTTGTACAGCATGTAAAGCAATTTAGACATAGACTTTTGCAGTTTGTCTGTGACAGGAAAGAAAATTTATAAAAAAAATTCCTCACCCTGTGTAGCTCAACCCACTACTATATCCAAAGGCTATCCAAAGGCATGCTCACTATTCTTTTGTTATCACATCAGGTTTGTAAGTTTGTGATAAAACTACAACATTGTATTCTTCCCTCATCCCCATCTCTCTGTCAGTCGAATCTGCAGCTCATACTTGGCATCATTTCTTTTCATAAGCGACACTTCTTATCAACCAACACCTGCCATTCATATTCTCCCGGCTGACATTTGATTCATTGACAAACTGATTCACAGGCAAATGCCATAAACCACACAGGCTGTGCTAAACAAAATGAAGGCTATTGGGATTTGATTGTGTGTTAGGACCTGTAGCATTGTTTTTATTTAATGAACATACATCTTATCAGTTAATCTGTTGCTGCAGATTGGTTGATTCTAATCATGATATATAATTTCATACTCACATTATACTGTACAACTGGAAATTTCTGGCTGATTTTCTTATGCAACTGGCCACTGTAGAAGATTTGTAAATGACAATCCTATCTGCATACACGTAATAGAGTGCATGCATGTTATGTATGTTAACATCATTATAGCCCCTTAATGGGTCACTGGGTTTTTGGTCAGGTAGCTAAAATAAAGTCTGCTTAACATTTTTTTAGAATTTATTCCACAACATGAAATACATAAGTAAATAATCCAGTCCTGATTTCTTTGTCTGATAATGCGATGAAGCTCTATTTTTACAAACTACATTGGGGAAGGAAAAATACTGTGCCACATGACTGTACAGCATCTCTGTTGCTATTGCTGTATTGATAGAGAGAGGTTCTAGTCTGCTAATCACAATGCAGGTCCTCTGAGCATTACAGATACTACACCTGAGTACAGAGAACTTCAAAGCTTGGTGCTATAAGAGAGCAAAAGAAGATGATCACTTATATCGACTGGGTCGAAATGCAAGCATGCTGGTCTGATGCCGGAGGGAAATGATGGGGCAGTTTGGCTCTTCAAAGCAGAGTAGAGAGCACTTTGTAAGTAAATTACTCTAATGATTCAGCCAATGGAGCTGTAATTTCCAGCAGGCAGGGAGAAAAGGTTGAAGAGGGCAACTTTTCTTTGTCACGGAGAGTGGTTCCACTCAGGACATCCTGGTGATTCAGTGAACTGCACTTCATGCACAGTAATGATATTAGTGATATGCTTTCTTAATTCCCATGGGAAAGATCTGTTTTTTGCCCCCCTCCTGCTGTGAGCAGGGTCACACAGCAGACAAAGGCAAAGCAGCAGGTTCAGAACTCGTTCTTATACCTTCAATTTAAAAACATAATGCACCACAGTAACATGTGACACATGTGTTAGGTGACTGTCTGAATTCCTGTCATGCTTTTGTCTGTGCCAAACTTTTTGACAGAATGGTTTGTGTTTTCAAACAAAACCCTCCTGAAATTTTGTTTCATAATGAGCAATTATTTTCATTCTTGATTAATCGGTTCAGTTTTGTGTAAAAAAAAAACAAACCAACAAAAAAACACACTGACTGCATGTGTTTGTGCATGATGTCTTCAAAGTGCTACCTTGGTTGTATTGATCTCCCAAGGCCTTAGGGGAAAAAAAAAACAAACAGCATCAGTTGTTTGAGCTTGCTCCCCTCCCATGACACAGCCATAGTCTTTGTGACGCTGTCAGTCCACACATGACAGGTTTGGTGGGTTGGAATACACATAGAATGTGACAGGAGACCACTGTACTTTTGTTTAGTAATGTTAACCCAGTGACCTTTCAACCTGAAGCAGTGAAAGTAGTCGTTTTAACCCAGTCAAAGTTTTTTTTTTTTTTTTTTTAAGCTATAACTTTTTAAAACCCTTGAAGCTTTAGCCCCAGAGCATCACATGATAAAAATTATTGATTTTTCCAACTTGGTAACTGACAAATTGTGTTTTCCTGCCAATTGTGACATTATATCAGAAAAGGCTTGTTCATATTGCTCTGGAAGTCACGAGCAAACAATACATTTTGACATTTCATTTAGAGCACTTGCTGAAACCTAAAGATATTCAATCTACATGGATCAACTAAACCTAATTAATGGGTCATGCACTTACACAATGAATCAATTTGTAATTAGAGCAAAAATGCAAGTTTTATTATTTAAAGAAAGTCTCCCAACACACTACTGCCCCCAAGAGGGAGTCATCCTACGTAGATAACATCTCAACTGTCTCTCTTTTTCTTGCCATTTCATCACTTCACTTCATACAGTCAGATAAAGCAAGAGCACCTGGCCCTGTCACTGACTCTGCTATGCCTATAATGGCTGTCCACAGGCTACCAGAACGAAGTGAATATGACTGAGTGACTGCATGCACTCGAGAGTTATGACAACAGTGACATGCTATTACCAAAGAGTCACCCTGCCACTGCTGAGTGATGAGAAGACCATTGTTCCACAGGTACTGGCTTGTAACACCATCCTGACTTTACCGCAGGCTTCATCCAACCTTACAACTTAATGCAGACTTCATGCACCGGGGGCAGAAAACTGCAGCTTTGAGACTGTAGGAGAGGGGGAGAAAATGGGAGAACAAGTGGGTGGTTTATGTGCCAGGAGGGAGCTGATCTACTGTAAGTTTCTAATGTGTTGAATTGATCTCTGTCTCTTCCTGCTGTGTTTCTGTCTTTCCATATTGCTTCACTGCCTCGTCCCCACACTGACACATGGACACACCCACACACATGAATTCCCCCTGAGGCAAACACTCCTCTGTGCTATTGGCTCCTTAAATTGCCTCTCAATTTTCAATTTTCATTTGGCCCCTTTGATTATTCTCTGTGCTGGCTCTCCTTGTGCACTCTCTAAAACCACTAGAAGCATTGCCTGCAGGCAAATCAATGGCACACAGCCCCTGGAGGGCTGGTAGGGTGGGGGTGACTGTGGGTGTTCTGACCATCACTGCTTCTATCCTTTGCTGATTTCCTGCACTTCCTAATCAGGAGACTACTCTTTCCCCAAAACATCCAGTTTCTTCACTGTCACTATGTCCCAAAGACCTAAAAAGACAAATACATTCTCTGTGAAGAACAAGGACTATCATAACATATCATCTTTAATGTGTAACAATAAAGAAAAGGACTGTTTTATAAATGCTAAACTGGGGCACAAATATATCTCACTTTTAAGGCTAAGTCATAAATCAGGCATATCTGCTGATAGCTGCTAATGAGCGCATTGCCCTCACTTGTGCTCAGACCCAGAGCAGTGAGTGGCAAACAGGTCTGCTGAGAAGTGCGCTGCTGATTAAGGTTGTAGTCAAGGGCACAGGTATTTCAACAATGTCTCAGATGAAACTGTACTCTCACAAGTTTCTTTTGTGATGGTATGTGCAGGATGAGGGATCTTCAGTTTCTTAAATTTAGGATCCCTTCTATCTGATTCAGTTCCCTCCGTTCATCTCTGCCACCTAATTACCACAATCTTCATCACTTTTATATTCTTCACATTGGTAATGTGTTCATGAATGATGTTCAGTAATTTGTTTCCGAACAATAATTTGTTACTTGTGAAAATATTAGCTTGAATTAATTTTAGGAAGATATTTGGTTCTGTTTGCTTCTGTTTATTAGTTTTTACACTAACTCACAAGATTTAATGAGCATCCTAATGACATTACATGCTCCTCGTCTCTACTCTTCTTTACTCTTGAAAAACAGATACTTCTCCCTTCATCCATCTTCTGCTCTTTTCTTAATTTTTCATAAAGGTGGTAGCCCCCTTATATAATATGCTAACCTTGATATATTGCAATAATTCACGTTTTTCATGGCCAACATTTGAGCAAACCTTTGTTACTTAATCATTGATTAGAGATTTAGAAACTTATGCAGTGATCTCTGCTATCTGTCGAAACTATGTCCTGAAGACTTAAAACAATGAGCTAAACGCTCTAGAAAGCTTAAGTGTTGTGTTGCTGCTTCTCATTGGGGTTGATAATAGCAGCCAACACACCCTAACATATTGAATTCAGCTTTCCAAAGTATTGCTTAATTGAGTTGACTATCACCTCTGTGTCAGACCTCTTTGGAAGCTGAACATAGTGAAGCTGGAGGCATTTTGGCCAAGACCTAATCACTTGACACCATTCTCTCCATGTGACACTTCCCATCCAAGGGTCCATTGCATACTTCTACAAGGACACTGTGTCTGCAGCGGTGGGAATACTAGTTATTGTGAAAAAGTCAAGTTCAACCGCACAGAATATCTGACTTAGAGAGAAAGGAATTTATCTCTGTCCTTGGAGGCCATCGTCTCTTTCCATGTAACAGAATGTAGTTTAGATGCTGCTGTTGCTGGGAAAAAAGTGCATATGATTTAAGACTGTACCACACACAGTTGGAGTGACTCATTCATCACATCTGGAGGTGTATGGGGAAAAAGCACAGTAAACGAGTGACACAAAAGGAATATCAAGCAGAGAGAGAGGAGGTAATTTCCTGAGGAGTTTTGGACTCATCAACCTCTTTTCCTCTCATCACCCGAGCTCCACCCAGCGCTTGGTCCCTGCAGATACTTCTAATTACACAAGGGCACTGCTGTGTGTTTGCATGTGCGTGTGTATGTCAGCCTCAAACAGGTTGTGTGTACATGTCTTAAATCCTTTTGAGTCAATAGTTGTGTGTGTGTTTGTGACTTTAACACCTGAGAGGCATGACAGATTGATGTACTGCCATGAATCAACAGATGCCTTTGTAAGGGATTGTGTGCCTCAAAGCTGTGATCAAATACTCTGTGTGTGCGTGTATGTGTGTGTGCGTGCACATGCGCATATGTGTGTGTGCGTGCACATGCGCACATGTGCATGTGCATGTTTGCGCATATCCAAGGACAACTGTGACAGCTGTTTTGCCAGAGTGCTGTGCACAGGCTGTGTGGGTATACTTTGCATATCCCAATTATTTTGCTTATAAATGTGTGTGTCCGTGCAAGCATTTGTGTCATCGTGTGTTCAGAAAGTATGCAAGTTGGTAATTTCAGACAGCTGAACCAAGTCATTACAAGTTTAGGTACATGAAGAATAATCAATGTCTTTTTGTCTGTTCGTGGAGACTTCGAGGTTTGGGGAAGGAGCATGTATAGATTTCTCTTTGTGTGTGGCTATGATATGTTTGCATGCTTTCAGAAAGGCTGCTCATCGATTGATTGTGCAGGTAGCCACTCTGGATGTTAATGACGGTTTCTATGTTCCAACGCCTTGAGGTAATTACAGCATGTACGCTAAAGGCAATATGTCAGCCTGACATAAGCCCACATACCCCCCCTGCCAAAGTCATAATAACCAAGTATGCAAGGAAGTTCAAACACACTTATAAAGCCCAACTTCATGTTTCATTCATCGGTGCCATGTTCCATGCTATCTTGTATTTGCTTGGCCCTGAAGCAGCTCTCCCATCCCATGGATCCATCAGACTGGGTTCCCACTGTGATGTAGCTCCTTTTAAATACCCCCCAGTATGTTTTCAAGTGTATATTGTGTATTGTAATGTGAGTGTGGGCTCCACTACAATACACAGTATGTGTTCTTATACTGTGTGTTCATCAATGATGATTTCTGTGTGTTGGATGTACAGAATACATCTAACACACACCAATACAAGCTTCCTTTCATATCTTTGTTCACCTTAACAGCACTTTGAACACCGTGAGGTTCAACTTGTAACTCAACAGTTTGTTCTCCTTTACATTATCATTATACTGAAGTCGTACGGCTTTTTGGACCAACATGAATATTGTTGATACCATAGTTCAATAATCGCCATTAAAAATACTTATCTAACATCATCGTCAGTGGATTGACATGATGACAAAATAATCAGCTAAGTGTACTTGACGCTTGGAGCTTTTTTCCGAATCTACAAGAAAGGTGTTTTTGATAAGCAACTTGGTGTTTCTCCCATCTTTTGCAGACTGAGTTGGTGCCAACACAGTTCCACAGTTGCGATGAAAATCTGCTGTACTCTTTTGTTAGAAAAACTCTTTGGTTGCACTGCTTAATTACAGCTAAAATGGCTAAATCTTGTATTTTTTTAAGTTTCTTATGTAACTACAAAGTTCCATCAATTTAGGCCCTAATTTGTTCCAAGATGTGGCTTCATATTTTGTTTAGACAGCCATAATGTGCAAGCCGGTGGATAGACTACCATAACCTCCTTAGATTATCACTTTTATAGTGCTCAGAAGGGTCTGCAGAAGTAAAACACTTTTAATGCAACTTCAATGTTACTGAGTTTTTTTTTGTTTTATAGGAGACACAAGCAGTCTTCTAAACTCTACATCTAACGTGTCAAATAAAGTGTTATGCAGTTTTCATTTCTCTTGTGAACTAATATAGCTTTTTCATCATCTCTATATATCTATATCTATATATAGATATAGATATATAGAGATGATGTGATTTAAACTAATATATCTATATATAGATATAGATATATTAGTTTAAATTATTAGTTTATTAGTTTAAAATGTCACTTTATTGGAGACATCTATTTTATAGGACTTTCTCCCCCAAACATCAGCATCAGTCTGAAAGTAAAATTGCCATATTTCAGTATATTATTGATTTATATGATGCTACGGCCTGACAAGTTTAAATTTTGTTACATTTATTAATTGAAACTGACATAGCGGGAGGGAGGAAGTGAGAAGGAGTGAGGGAGCACACAGGCTGACTGTCAGTCACTCACTGTCTTCTTGAAAGGAGGTGATGATTTGAAGAGTACGTGAAATAGGCCTATTGAACTTAGAGTGCCAAAAAACAAAAGGCACTTAAAGACACCAAATATTTTTGTGCATGTGTCAGGGTTGTGATTTCAAATATTGACTTCTTTGTCTTCATGAAGATCATCTTATTTGCACTCTCGAGCGATGCTATAAGAGGGTTGACATCTTCAGTACACGCTCCCTTGGTGTTTTCTAGTTTTCACTCAATCCAGCAGCTTGTAAAACCGAATTTTCACTTGCTTTTCAGTCCAGCCACGAGTCAGACTTTATATCATGATTGTAGACAGCAAGCCCAGAGGCCTCGTGGACCACCTGGTACATTGTACTTGGTACATTAGGACATGCATTTAATATATCCATGCCTATAAATATATTTTTTTTCTAATATTCTCCTCAATATTCTTCAGCCTCCCTCCATTGGAAAAAAGACAATTCATTAAGAGTTATGAGTAGACATCTGAAGCCATAATCCACCCTGCAGGAATTCAGGCATAATACATTAAATGTCAGTGATAAATAGCATACAATTAACATAAAAATGCCACAAGAAAGACAATTTCTATGCTGACCACAAATATCCCACCTCTTTTATTTTAACAATACATTTATCTACTTCCTTTCAGCAGGTAGTTACATAAATCTGAGCTAATGACTGAACGAAATGAAGAAAGGAGGGTTAGGCGGAAGGGGAGGGAGAGCGGGGAGGGGAAAAATGAAACGCCAGAGCGCCCTGCTTCCTTGTCCTTGTGCAGCTTTTTAATAGAGTCATAAATACATGAAGATGTCAAGTGGGCCATGATGGTGGCTGTGCACAGCTTCAGGGCTGTCATACATCCATGCGACATAGATACACTGCACGGGGCAGGTAGATTGGAGGGCATGACAGGGTTGCAGTATCTCTGTGGGCAAGGTGGATGGCTACTACATCAATGTGCTGTATCTGCATCTGCTTTGTGAGCACACATAAATAAAGCTGTAACTCCAAATGATATGACATATATTTCAACCTGCAAACTCTTTACCACGTTTCTTTTGCTGATT
Source organism: Echeneis naucrates (assembly GCF_900963305.1). Classification (NCBI taxonomy): domain Eukaryota; kingdom Metazoa; phylum Chordata; class Actinopteri; order Carangiformes; family Echeneidae; genus Echeneis; species Echeneis naucrates. The sequence goes on from NC_042518.1 coordinate 6,875,598, forward strand.
CAATCTGCAATTATCTCATGCTCTCAGGGTCATCAGGCATTTCAGAGAGTCTGATTTGAGCCAGAGGTCTTTACAGTACCATCCCTACTTCCAAGTTGCTTTTGAAATAGGTTGAAGTTTTACTGCTAGATATTCTATGGTCTGTTAATCAGGATTTTATGATTGGCTCACTCTAGTTGTTACCATAAAAATCAACATGCATTTCCATTTTATACCAACAGGAAATGAAAACAGTATTTGCAGTAAATGTCTTTGTTAAAATTTATTTCTCTGCCTTGCCAAAGGTCTTTGTGGCACTGTGTCACCAAACCCCTCAGTTTATTTGAATTTTAATATGGACACCACTGACACCTCATTTGAAAATCAGCCGTACTCACAGTGGCACAGATACTTTTGGCTTTAAAAATATTTTCCGTCTTTGCATTTCCAGTTCAAACGCATCACATACTCAAAACTTGCTCAGAATTAGGGTGTAGTATTGATTTGGGTATGAGGTTAATTATCTAGCTAAATGATAACCTCAGCATGCTAACAAGCATTTGGAGAACTGTGAGGTAAAAAAGTAAAAGAAAAAGAAAAAAGCAACCTACAACTCTAAACTAGTGCAAAGATGAATAGAAAGGAAAACATAATTTTCTTATTTATTTCTGTAAGATACAGTTTCAGCTCTGTGCTCTAGTGGTTTGGTAATAAGCTGCATATTAGTGCTGATGTGTCACAAAGGAAGTGTGAGGCTGTAATCGAGCATCAAACAAATCTAAAAATTCAGTGACATTTCACAGCTCAATCAGTTTTCCTCTGTCAATTTTCTTTTGTATTACAATTGAACCAAGACGACTTGAGTGGCTAATTTTAGCAAAATAAGATGATTGCTCACAAAGGCAAGGAGGAATCTGCTCAAAATTAAATCAGACTGTTTGACAGAGTGCTGTGATGAAAGACGTTCCTTTTCCCTTTTTCTTTTTTTTAATCTTAAGTGGCTTCACTAACCTGCTGACAGCTGCATTAAAAAGGCACGGAAGTTTCAGGAGCAGGGTCTCACCATCTGAGCTCGGATGATGTAACAGGGTTGTGCATTGTACTAATATACACTATTTATACTGTGTGTCCTACAGTACAAAGCACAAAGCTCGGTGCTACAGTACGGAATAGCAAATGCATCCGATCTGCTTCATTATGAAACACAATCTGTCCCTTTGTCACTTGGCGTATGACAACACAAAGTAAGTGTATGCAGCATGGAGAAAGAGGTGGAAAAACAAAAAATCCTTGGCCACAGAAGGAGTGAGGAGACAAGAGCAGGAGGCAGAAGCTTTTGGCCGAGGAAAAGAGAGAAAGTAGTGTTTGTTTGTCAGCTTTTTCTATTTTCATCCTCTAATCATCATCAAAACAAACAAACAAGATTCAGAATGTGAGTCTGGATTTTCAAAGACGTGAGGTTCCTGCCAGGTCTGCTGCGACTGCTGCTCTGCCCACCCCCCTTTCCACCGCCTCCTGTCTCTCTGGGTGTCTGATCCCAGCTCAGACACTCACTCTGTGCTGCAATTTGTCTCCAGCAAGTATAAAAATTTAACACATGGACTCACAAATCTCTGTACAAGCTAGGAGGCTGACTGTGTCTTTCATTGTGCTTGTTTGCTAGTTTGTTTCCCTATCATGTTTGTTCTTTGTTTTGGTTCCCCCTCTTTTTCTGCCTTCATTATCTCTGCTTCCCTCTTTCTGCCTCTTTCTTAGACTCTTCTCTTTTCCTAATGTTCGTGTACCTTTGAGACTGTACACCCTGCCTTGCTTCATTTCAGGCTTCAGGCTGTTTTAATGCACCAATTAGTCTGTTTTCTTGACTCATACAAAAGTGAAAAGTGTGGAGGGCAGGGTGGTGATTCTTGAGACAAAGCAAATTCATCATTACCTTTTTACCGAGACAACAAACTAACAAACACGAAGCTAACAGGCCGTATGTGAGTGCCTTAGAGTGACTCGATGCCCTCAACGTGTTGAGACCGGATATTGACGTCAACCCCTGAATGCACACATGCAGAAAACCTGACCTTTGACATCAGTCTTGGCGAGGTGGAACAGATTTCATCACCCTTTGGCCCCCAGCAGCCTCCCACCTGCTGGGGTCAATGGAGTGTTGACCTCTGACACAACATGGAGCCTCAGAGAGTTTGGACTCCCTCACAGAAATATCTCATGGGCTGCTATTTAACAGAATCTTCACTGAGGTAAGTATGTTCAAAGCCGTGACCTGCCCCTCTTGAATCCCAGCGGATACCTTATGCTGCTATGAATATGGTCATTAATATTCAACAATTGCTTCCTTTTCTTTCTCAAGGAGTCTAGAGAGGGAAGGTTCCACCAGCTGTTCTTCTCCGCAAACTTAAAGAGGTGCCATATGCTCTCCTTTGCCAGTCCTCAGTGTGGGAAACCTGGTTATTTTAAAAGGTCTGTTGCTTTAAAGATTCTGAAAACTAGAATTTTACTGGAATACGTCTATAGTATGTGCATTTAAGATTTAAAGTAAATGTAATTAGAGTTACGCCTCTTCCGTATTTTCCCGCCTATCTCTTCCTTTGATCAGGAGGGGCAGGTGTTTCTGAAGCTCTGACTTCATTAGCTTTCAGAGGCTGTGGTTGCTAAGATAACCTTCAGGTTGGAAGAGGTCATTGCAAAATAAGAACTTGCTTATTTTCCTCCTCAGGCACTGAATATGGGTTATAACTGAACACTGAAAAATATGTCTTCCCTTTAAAACTGATCCACTTGAGATGCTCAGTTTTTTAAGAAATGTGCGCAAAACCGATTCAAGCGCGTTTCTCTCCCCTAAAAATTTTTAACTTGAGCAATTATCATATGAAAGGTCATCAGAGAGAACATCTTGCTGATGCATTTATCACCTACTCATTAAACTTGTTTAGCATTTACCAGATATAATTTACATATAAAAAATGTATAAATAAAATACAAAGTTTTCTTCTCTGGTATTTCATGTTCCACTTTCCTCTTTCTCCATTAAATGCTGGTTTTCCATTTGTGTAACAGTCCCCCTTTTCATAGTGGTCGGCAGTGATTCATTGCTTTGTCAAAGCCAAGTTGTTTCCATTAAACAAATTACGAAACTGTGAGTTCTATCTACCTGTGCCCATCAAGAGTAGTTTAACAACTTGGTGCATACATTTCTCAAAAAATTCTTATGATTCCACTTCAACTCGTCCTGATGTTCAGTTTGAGTAAGGACTTTACCCATTCCCCCCAATCTTCTGCTTGGTGTTTGTGGATTCCAGGTGCACAGGCTCAATTCCAGGTTTGGAGCAATTGACACACCTCTTAAGCAAACATGTTCTTGGTGTTCTTTACTTCTGAAAGATATTGAAATATATATTCAGTGATACTGATGTTATTTAAAGTCTATTTTAACTCTATCAGTTTAAGGCTAGCAGTTTTTAAACCTATACCAACTTGGTGTTTACATCTATTTCTCATGAGCATCCATACTCCTCATTTATCTGATTTATTTATTTTTTTTTAGAACTCAGACAAAGATTTTATCACTCTGTGAGGAAACAGATCAACTCTAGACTAACAAGCACAGGTGAATTTATAGCCCATCAGCTTCAGCAGTGGACCATTCAACCTCCTTGGAGAATGTTCTTGTGTGCACGCATGTGTGACCATTATTTCCCATCATCAAAGCGCACTTCGACACAGGACAAGCTGGCAGTCTGTCACTTCCAAACTCCTGCAGGCCAGGTCAGGCGTCAGCCAGTAGAGGTGCCGACAAAGGTGATGAAAGAAGAGGGAAAATTAACTGAAGCAAAGTGTTCAGGGACCCGTCATTCCCTGCAGTGTGTGTTGATACACTGGCCTAACCTTCATGGACAGATTTCACACTCCGCCTCACTGCTGCGCCCTCATTATAGTGCTTGGACTGGTGTCTGGTCTGAGTGAGTCTTACATGTATAAAATGTAGCTCTTGGTTGAAAGAATGCTTTAAATGCTCCAGTTGGCAGCAGTAGACTGATTCTGACTCTTAAATAGCAATACACTGCTCAAGAAACAATTATTGAACTGGCCCCTCTACAGTAATGGCTAGATGTCATAACTTAATGAGGAAATATGTCCAAAATGATGTACAAATATGATTTTCAAAACAACTGCTGATCTTTTTTGAGTAATCGTTAAGTCTTTAGTTCTGATTATTTGAGGTTGGCTTTTGCTGGTTGGAGTTGAGACAGGAATTGCTGTCCCGCTGTTGATTACTGGACAAAAACATTCAGACTAAATGATTATTAAGCCCTAATTTAATTTGCTCTAGCTGCCTTTCAATAATACTGTATCAAACCTTCAACAGACCAGCAACTTAGACCTTTTTTTCCCTTCCTCTCTGCCTGCTGCAAAATGCATGCTCTGATGGGCTTTGTCATGGCCAGATTGGAAGGACTTGGTACAAAGAATGAATGTTAATCAGTAGAATATACCTGAACCCACACTTTTTCATATCTGCACACACATACACACTCGTCATTTAAATAAGATATTTAGTGATTGCTCTTGAGTGATTACTCCAGGAAGTGTTTCACTCTTGTGCAGCAGAAGAAGTGGAAAATTTATTGCTTGGCTTTTAATTAACAAAAAGCTGATAAGGTGTTCTAGGTTAGCTGAAGGTGTGTGTGTGTAACTTTATGATGACAGTGTTTGTGTGAGCTTGCTATTTAACCAGGCAAAGCAGTTGGCAACCAAGTTTTTACCTTAAATGCTCTCGCTTCTCAGAGTGTCTTTAATATTTAAACACTGACATACTTTTCTTTTGATGCATTTACACCCATTAATATTGAATTCACATTTGGACGTCTCACACACATATTTTAAGAATGACAATCCAGTAAACCCACTGGTCTACACTCTGAAGAACGCTACCTTTACACAAGGCTTCAAATCAATTAGCTTCAGATTTAGAATTTCAAGAGTAAAAGCATCATATTCAGCTATGTTGCTTTGACATTAGTATCTAATCAAGACATGTAACTTAGAAAATCAGCTTTTTCTTCTAAGATGAATGGCACAGTATATGTTCCTTATTATACAGTATGCCATGCCTTTGGTATGATTAAAGTGAACTAATCTTTGGTTCAAAGCCATAAAAATAACTATGAAAAGGTGATGGTAGCAAGATGGAACAAAACAAAAAGCCTTACATGGATTCAGATTTAGGGGCTGACTAAAACAGTATTTATCATCATATTGGCTTTTTAAATACATAGATTGACTTTAAACAAAGCATTTTCTGACAATTAACTGTGCCCTAGATGAAATAAAAAAAAAACTTTTTAATTAAACATTTATTTAATATGGTGAAGAATCCTTATGCTCCTTCTAAGCCATTGGACGGTATGGGTGTCTCTGCACACAAGGCAATATACTCTCCTGGTCTGTGATTCCCTGATACTGGAACTAGTCTATCAGAGCAAGGACTTGACTCTCTGTCCCCAAGAAATTCTTGAAGACTGATTTATTTTGCGGACACATCTTCCCTTAACACTTTTAACACTCCTTGCACTTAGATGTAGTACTTAGTACCTAAGCCACGATCTCCTACTGCTCTGAAGCTTTATTGATGTCTTTATTGGTTGATGATGTAATTTAATGTAAATGCCAACACTCTGCTGTGTTTTCTATGACTAAAAGCTGTCTGATTTGACTTTGAATGCCATTTGCAGTTTGACTTTAATTTCAAGAATACCTGCAGGCATATGGACCCTGCTGGTTATTGTTAATAAATTTAGCATCAATGTTCAATGAGTTAAGTAACTATGAAACCTTAACTACTTAACCTTGTACTTCTCCGACTGCACCTTTTTGAGAATTAACTGTGGGTTTAACTGGGTTTTAGTGAACTCAGTGCAGTGGGTCAGATTCATGTTGTGTTTTATGTGTTGTTTGTTTCCACTCTGTATGTGCAGAAAGTCAAATTTTTTTAATTGGCGTTGCTTGTTCCTCACATTACAGGAATGAATATATTCTGAAATATATCTGTCTGAAAGGAAAGTGCTTTATCCATTTTTCATCTGAATGTTTAGAATAAATGAAATTCAAAGGATACACCACCCACCCCCATCTGCCTGTAAGAATGCAAAAGAACTTGAAGAGTTCACTTCAGAACTTTTTTAAAAACTGAGTGAACTGAGTGTAGTCAGTAAGAGAAGTAAAATGTAGGAGATAATGAGGCAAAGATTGTCCTTGTTGTTTTGTGGTGCAGTTGTTTCTTGCCAAAATATTTCTTGTAGTCTACACTTGATGTTCGGAGTTGGTAATGGCCGATTAAATCAGTATGGTTTTTTTAAGCTATAAAAACATTGTATTGCGGAGTTTAACAGCTAATGCTCATGCTGAAAAACATTTACAATAGTAGTTTGCCTTGAAGGCGGTTGTATAAACATAAATAGAGTTTGAAATTGGAATGAATGTTGGCTCTGGTTTGAGATTAAAATAGCCATTTATTTGAGTAAGCACATAGAGACAGATCAAATGCAGAAGAGCCAAGGACGTTGTCTGAGGATTTGTTTTAGGAGTTAGTCGAGCGTGCCCGAGGGACTGAAGGTGTCCGTGGGAATCTTGGTTACATCTGTGTGGGACTTGGACAGGTCCCAGATCTCTGACTGGATGACAGGCTTGTCTGTGAGCCAACCTTGGCCAGCTGAGATGGGGGTTGTGGTGGGGGGCCGGGAGCGGAGATTAGGGAAGTGTCAGGTTTTGACAAGGGCAGACGGGACAGCCAAGTGTCAGAGAATGGCCCTGTCTCTGGCTCTTTGTCCAGTGCTTTCCCCTGCTTTGTCTCCTGCCTCCACACTTCTCCACAATTTACTATCACATAAAAACACCAAGACACATCAGTCAAGGTCTCAGGAATATAATGAGGGGATGTTGCTTGTTCTGAGATTTTAGTTTTCCTTTTTCAAACTGTCTGTATACATCTGGCCAAGCAATAAATGTCCCTTTCCAAAAACTATTATTGAATTTATTTACAACTTTATCTGCTGTGAGTTGAATTTGTAGCCGGATTTAAAAGTGATATCTCATATTTGAACTTTTTACTCCTAGCACTACTTTGAGGAGAAATGTGATGCTAATTACTGTAATTTCCAGACTATGGAGCACACCTGAATATAAGTTGCACCTGCTAAATTTAAATGTAGTTTTGTACATATATAGGCCGCACTTGTTTATAAGCCGCAGTTGTCGGAAATATGGGAGGAACACAGAGTTACACAGAAAGATTTTGCCTTTTCACCAGATCGATCGACTTTAACTTGAGAGCTGCATCATATGCATTGCTTTGTGTGTTTTCCATGATAAAGGTGTGTGAATGAAGCGCAAAATAAATGACTGATCTGAAGAATTTAGTGGGAGTGCGTTTAATTGAATTCGAACAATTTCATTGGTCCACTGTGACCTGTTTTTCATTGATGTGATGTGACGCTAAATGTATTGGCAGCATGAAGCTCGTTACCCGTAAAAATCCATAAATAGTTGTCCGCATAGTTGTTTAAGCCTCAGGGTTCAAAGCGTGTGAAAAAATAGCATTTTATAATCTGGAAATAATCCAAGGATAAAATCTCTCTATCAAAAATTAAGCAGAAATAAAAAGTGAGGAGAAATACTGTTGTCATCAGTCATATTGGGTTTTTATTTTTGACTGTGTGTGCATGCAGCTGAGATTAACAGAACATAAATATGCACATTGATGTATGTGTTTCTATAGCCATGTGTATCAGCTATCTGTGTTTGTGTCTAATCTCATCTCTCACTGAGAAACACAGAGGCAGGGGCTCCCCGTTAAGTACAATAAAAGTGATTAAAAAAAGACAAGGGTGGTGCAGAGGCACTGTGGAGCAGCTGCAAATCGCCCAAAAAGCTGTAATTACTTTTCCCTTCATCTTTCACTTTCTGCCCCCTCTCCCAGAGTCTGATTACTTACCTTGGAGAAAATCTAATTGACACAGCAAATTGGCAAACACACTCTGAGAACTTCAGCACCAAGCCAGTCGATCCAGACTAGATAATTGGGAGAAATATACCTCTACACCTTTCTGGGTTTTTGTGGGAGGGTTTAAAAGGGGATGTGGTATCTGTCTTTTCAGACCGGTGATTAGAATCAAATAGAGTCAGTAATTATAGATTGGTGCACCGCCGGGAAGGCTAAAGACCTGGAAAGAAACGGGGTGAAGTTATTTGCGAAGCCTTTCTTCACTTTGCTCAGTGAGGCACAGTGTGTTTGCTATTTGGAACTCATTTTTATGTTTGTTGACTAACTTGGTAGAACTTCTGTTGCTGCAAACTTCTTGAGCCACCAGTTCAGGCTGCACTGCCTGATATTATATATGGTCTAAGACAAGTCAACATATTGCAGTTGCTATTTCATGTTTGAATAGATTTTTCATGTTGAGCAGGATCCTTTCCAATAGTCTACATCGTTCAGTGCCAGAAACCAGATGATGTGGTAGTTAAAACTTTTATGGAAGTGTTTGTCCTTTAAACATAAAATGAACATAGCCAATACAAAAAGAGGAGGCTGGAGCAAGCAGTGTGGAATGAGCGTATCCGTGGATTAATGTTAGAGATGTCGGGTTAAAATGGGCACCTTCACCTTTTTAAATTCATTTTTTTTTTTTTTTTTTTTAATGAGCATCTGATGGTGATGCATGAGCAAAGCAGCTGATTCAGGTTTGCCTGTGCTGCATTATTTCATATCATTAATAGATAAAATACATACGTTACATCATGGTGTACTAAGAAAAGGGAAAAAAGTGAAAGGAAATCATTGCTTCATGAAGAGCCTTTACTTTCCAGTAGTTTCAAAGGCAGCAATTTGCACACAGTGCCACAATGAACACAGCATAAACTGATAAAAGGCTCAGAAAACAATTTGGAGCTCAAATGCGATGAAATAGTGTGGCATCAACAATGCACCCAGCAATACCACAGAGTGCGAGTGCTTGTCATTTAATTTGTATGATGAGATAGAAAAACACTTGGAGCTGCCTTCTTGGTTGTCACCAAGTATCAGATTCGCACAACTTCATAGTGCAGGAGAGGCAACAGACAATACTCAGAAATTATCCTCTTAAAAATATTATCTTTGTATCTACAGAAAAAAAAAACAACCCTAATTAAAATTTATAACGTGGCAACTTTGGAATTAGTGTTGGACTGAGTATGTCTGAACAATTTGTTATGTATTCTCTCTGTTTTCTATAAAACAAGTGAAGCACCATTCAGACAAGATGAACATTAGAGGGAGAGGAGAGCAATAATATATTCACAGTGCTCCTCTATAATTTAACTCATCATTTTGCACAGCATTTAAACCATTAGGAAACTACAGGAGAAGGTCCGTCTGAGACATGGACATTCAGCAGCACAAAGCTGAGCAAAAGCCATTTGTAATAAATGTCTGTATGTTTCAAACCATGGAGAAAAGACATTTCTTCAAATTTTTTGGAGTATCCAGCTTCCCTGAACTGGTATTGAAGTTGATGTTCTGTGACAAAGAAAGATAATGAACATCTTACCATTTCTTGTTTTTAGAAAAGGTCAATGTGTGTTATTTGAACTGTTGTTTCTGCTGTCTCTGCTTGCTAGCTGTAGTGTTAACAGCGCAACCAAAACTATAGGATATCTGTCTGAGGTTCACTCTATGTTATGCCATCATAATGGTGAGCTTTGCCTCAATAGGAGTAAAATAGTCCAGTGGGAGATGGCCATAGTTGTAGCTCTGTGGGCGCATTGCAACCATAACCAGTTCAGAAATGAATTTTAAATTGACTTCATACGGTTTAAAAGGGAAGCTAAAATAGCATATATGATCCTATGTCTGACATAACAAGCATAAAAATGAACTCTGCACAAATAAAGATGAAAAATAAATCAATACAGTTTAGATGTCACCCTTCATCAAGGCTGTGTTATACTCCTCCTGAAGAATTTGACCCCTGGTTGCTCCCTCTGTCATCTGACGGAGCAGCAGAGCTTAAGGGGGAGTCAGCTCGGTCGGCGCAGAGGTCTTGCGCCTCCCCTTTCCTCCTCCCAACATGTAAAAACTGTGGCAGGCGGGCTCCTCAGGGCGATCTGCCGAGCACAGTGACCCTGCTGACAGAGACGGAGGCAGAAGTGCAGCTGAAAGATGAAGGGGTAAAAAATAAAAAAGAACAAGGAATACGTGTTAGGGAGGAAGCCAGAGTGGCAGAGTGCTTGTATGTGAGAGAAAGAAAGGTAATGGATGGAGAGATGGAGAGAGAGAGAGAGAAAGCTGGGCAGCAGGGACACAAAGTGAAAATGAGACAGAGATGGAACAAGATGAGTACAGAGTACAGAGAGCAAAAACATAAAGAAAAGTGACAGAGAGGGAAAGGTGTGACAACTGGAGACTAAATCCAGAGAGACAAAGGACTAAAAAACAGAGACGGAGAGTGAAGCAGAGCGCAGACGGACAGTAGCTGTGACTGCTGCTGCACAGAACAGCCCTACAGGCCATCACAAACCAGTCCTCTAAATGCCAGCCCAGTCAGGACCACCCTGGGAAGCCAGCAAGATCCCCCTGGGACCTCCAGGAAAGCAGATAACAACTGACGTGGGAGAGCGGAGCTGAGCACACATAGAAACACAACATTGCCTCTTTTTGTTCTCCAGGAGTGAACATGTCTGGGTTGGTTGTGTTACCATGCATGAATTTGTTCCCCCATCTGCATTGGTCACAGTCTGTTTCCAGACTCAATATGTGCACGAGTTTTCTTCAAAAACTTATTCTGTGGGACTTTGTGTTTCTTAGACAGGCTACAACTTGGGCGATCCAGGGTGATAGTGAAATGGCCTCATTCCTTCAATCTCTTATTAATGCAGAGATGAAGAAGAAGCGAAAAGTGTCCAGTCGAGGGAGCATGTGAAAGAAAGCAAGGGAGAAGAGGAGATGGTGTAGAGATGGAGAAACAGATATGGGAAACAAAGAAGAGAGACAACAAACTGGCATCTCCCTGTCCAGTGGTTGGAAACAAAGGGAGAAATTAGAGCCATGGGGAGAGTGAGAGGGAGGGAGAAAAAGGAGGCGAGCGGGAAAGAGCAGTCTGATTAATTGAGACAGAGTCAACTGACCGCAAGTCATTAAGCTGCCACTGGGCTGAGCGCCAGTCACTATTCATTCACTTCACTAGCACTCTCTGCTCCTCCGCTCTGAGCCCCATATCATCCCTGCGTCACCTCGCTGCCTCTTTCACACACTCACTACCACATGGGCGTAATTCCTTCCAGACAGGAGGCTGTTCTCAAAAAGAGCTTTTGTCTTCATTAGGCATCCACTCGGAGGGATGTCATTTGGGATGGCTGCTCTTGAGTGTGGGATGACAAATGAGGATTGTGTCATTGCGCCGAGTCCAAAAACAATGCATTTTAACGCTGTGAATGATATACAGGGGGTGGATGACATAATGCAAGCTCTTTTCACGCACGGAAAATGGAACAGTGCTGATTGGTGCTAGATATTTGTGCAACGCAAGTGATTTTTAGAATTTGTGCATATTCCTCCTCTACACAATCCCATGTTCACTTTGTATTTGTGACGTTCCCATTCTTCTGTGAGCATTGTTACAGAGAACTGGGATGATTTGGATGTTATTGATGCCATAGAAAAGGAGTGCTTCCATCTCCCACACAAACTGCCTGTTTCTGTAGCTGTCTAATTTAGTATTCTTATTCTTGGAAACGTGTAAATGTTCAAAATACATTTAGACGTTTAATGTTCACAGCATTTAAAAAAAATACAACTGAAAATCGGTTTGCTATAACATTGTTGAGGTCAGTAAATACACTTGGGTGCGAAACACATCTGCATACAGTTCACTTCAATCAATCAAACATCTTTATTTATATAGCACTTTAAAAACAGCAGTTACCAACCAAATTTCTATGGACAATAAAAAAATAGATTGAAAGAGAATAACAATCAATAATAAAAATAATAGCCAAGTAAAATCTAAAATAAAATCAACATCTCAGCTGAAGTGAAGGCCAATGAGAAGAAGTGTTTTTTTAGACAAGATTTAAAAATGAACAGGGAGGACGCCTGATGAATGTGGGTTCAAAATGCATTCCTTAATAAACGTTCCAGTTATCTTGGCCAACTTGGGTCAACGTTGACGTTGGAACGTTTACCAGCAGCCAGCTCTGTTCACAGTTCTGACTTATAAGGGAATAGTGAACCTGACTCCTCAGTGCTCCAGAAAAGATCTGTGGTTGGCAGTCATTAATCAGACAGTACCTGCTGCTTTTATTATTCAAACATTGTTACACCTGTAAGTTTATTACCGCTCTGATAATGCTTTACTACAGCTCCTCCTCTCAGCCCAACCAGTCAAAGCAGACAGCCTCTGATACCACTGTCTTCCTTTAAAAGGGACTTTTTCTCTCTCCATCATCAGCACGTGCTTGGTGCGGATGGGAGCTGTTGTGATTGTCAGGTGTGGACCTTATTCTTTTGGTGTTGGTGTTGCATAGATAAACTTGAGCTGCACTGCATTGAAATATATCTTTTCTCCCCTTGGTAACTTGTTGAAAGGAGTAAATGACCCAGAATGGAGAAAACAAATAGGCAGATGTTAGAACAGCTTTAGTGACTAACAAGTGCTATCATGTTCCCAAACGGGTAGCATGTTAGCTGTTAGCATGACAGTCTGCACCAGTCAGCCATGCCTTAGCATCTCCAAGCCTGTAGAACTAAATATTCAATGAGGATGCTTAGATGAATTCTCTGCTCATTTCCTTGTTTAACCAGATATATATACCATCAAATCACGTGAGTCAATCTAATTTAATGTGAATAGCTGCAGCGTGAAGCACGTGTCTAATGGTTACAAACCAACTTATCTTGAGAAGCAATGGGAGCAACTCAGTCACATCAAACTGACAGTTATTTAAAAGGTTCCTGTGAATGAGCACATTTATATGATTTCTTTTATTTAATCAACATTTATAATAGATTTCAAAAGCTACAAAAGGAGGCCGGAGCACTTCATTACACAATGACCTCTGACAGATATTAATGGTTAATGTGTAGCGGTAAGAACTTTAAATGTTCTTGTTCAGCATTTTAATTAATCTACTCTTTTGGAATCAGTTGTAGAATTAAATGCTGTTAGAATAACTGCTGTGAGTCAGCAGATCTACTGCAGTTGTTTGTTTTCATCGGGCCATATTGTATTCAATTGATTAGATTTTTTTTGATTTGTGTATAAAACTTCCTTTTCTAATAACTTACATTTGCTGCAGATAATTGCATACAAAACACATTTCTTTTGTCATTTTAGAAGCATTCATGAAGTCACATCATCAGGCAGACTCATTTTCCACATATTAAGTAAGTAAGCTGTAAGTTCTTAAGAGGCTGCCTTAACAGTCCAGTTTAGTTCACTGCTGGGTGTGAAATTAGTCTGACAGAATGGTGTGCAGACAGCGTTCAGTTATTAGGGCGGGTCACACGCAATCAATTTAGTCCATTTGGATAGTTTTCAATCGGAGACTCCTGACAAGGCTAAACAGTGTCGGGGAGATATTAGCTGAAGTTTTACTTTTGCTTTGATTGCAGCCATCTGTGCTCTTTGAGTAAGTGTGAGTTCATGTCTCTTTTCGTCTCTTTGTGGACTTGAATTATTTAATGCTTACGAAGCTCCTGCAGTTCATTTAGTTGATTGATGAGCCCATTGCCACATTGAAAGCGGAACAGTTGATAAGAAAGTAGAATTAAGAAATTCTCACTTTTTTTGTTTGTTGTTTTTAAATCAAGTACCTAATGAGACTGTCCTCTAAGCTATTATAAAGCCCTGTGCAATAAACTTGGTATTTTGGGTACATACTGTAGATTTGACATGGATCCAACCTTTTGAGAATGTGAAGCAGCTGTCACCATAATGACATACTCCGGTAACAGTCCTCACTGTATTTACTGTTTCTTACTGTATAAAGAAGCTGAAATTTTGACAGAATGCAACCAGATTCAAAGTCAAAGAAAAGATGCCTTCAGGCACAAAGATGCATTCTTGCATCTTTAAAATGTTTATGCCACGTTGGAATGGATGCACACACCCATGTGCATGTGCGTAGAGACTTTTGAAAAATGGTACTTGCCACTGAATATTTAATGCGTTCTCAGTCTTTTCCCGCATCTCTCTCACGCACATGGGAGGATACCACTTCACCCACTAACTCAACATCAGGCTCGTATGACAATCCCATCTCCAAGTATCTTCTACGTACCTTCTGACTCTCATACTTGTTGTCTGCACAGCCAAACAATGAGGGAGAGTGGAAGGAGATCTTCTCAGTCTGAAACTAAATGATACGCAAATGTTCTGAAGTTTTGTCACCTGAAGGCTTGTAAGACACAAAGCCTTTTTAGGTGTGCACTGACACACAGACATATGTCAAGCTTTCTGCTGTAACTGACTGTCTTCCTCTGTTTCTTGCGTTGTGGGAGCCAGTCCTGTTATCACGGCCACCACCTGCTGTGACAGGACTGCTTCTATAGATCAGCTCCAGTTCTGAGGGTGTCATTTGGCTCGATATTCTCCGGTCAGTGCACTTCACTGTATAAGTGCAGGCTACTGTGATGCCTGCACATATACAGCGGGAAATTAGGTATACATTCATGTTAACTGAGGGTGAATTGGAATCAGTCACCTTTTCTGACCTCTCATGACATTAGTGTCAGTGGGAAAGGGCAGTTTGATTAACAGTTTTATTGTTGTTCAATGATTGTTCCCAATTTTATATTTTATTAGTCATCAACAGCAAGAGGCTTGTGCACATTGGCATCATTCAATATTCCATATACATTCGTATTTACAATAAAACGAAAGCAAAAAACAAACAAGTTTATCCTTCACATAGTATAACACAGTAAATATCAGCACCTTACTTTTTCACCTGAGCTACACTACAGAAAAGCCAGTATGAACCACAACAAAGCAATGAGAAATGATTTTCCTCGTTGTACATTTGAGTGTAATTCTTTAATATGCAAGTGCACGTGTCCATGTGTAGTTTTACGCAGCACATGTTCAGGCGAAATTCTGTGTTGCTGCCTCTCAGTGTTTTTATGCGGTACAGCGTGTCTACTGCAATGCTGCAGATGTGGTTTGCCCTGTCTCTCCATGTGTCATTGCTGGGTGTAGGTGTCTCATTACGCTGTAGTAGCTTGTTCTCCTGTCTCCCATCCACCACCTCAGGAGTGGATCTAGTTACTGGCTAATGGCCCTCACCCACCCCTGTTCAGCACTAGGGACAACCTGACCCAGCTCAGTGCTGCTGTCTGAGTCACGCTATCCCGGTCCAACTGGGGGCGTCTTGATGGTGCAGTGTTCCTATCAAATATTCTGTCGCGTCTAGTTTACTCATATGGGTTCTTTGTGAGAAGTAAATTTGCACATTGTTGGCTATAAGATGCTTGCATAATCCTGTTGTTTATCCTAGATCAGTCATCCAAACATGGAAAAATTATTTTGTAATGAATCCTTGACGCTCCTCCACAGTTTCACCCACTGTTTAAGGCTGTTTAGCCCTCATACAGCAGCACTCAGGAAGGCACTGACGCAGGCATTTAGACAAACAAAGCCTCAGCAGTCTAGATACGTTATCCCTCCTTCTTTGTGGCTGCGGCCTTTATTGCTGTTTACATAGCTTATTCAGACACTGACAAAGCAGAGTGACAATGAAACTGATGTTTATCATTAGAATACCTAACAGCAACATAATATAAAAAGATTAAAGAAAGCAAAATGTGATATATTCTTAAATTAATTAAGATAGAGCAATTATAAGAAGCTATAATTAATCTGTTTTTATATCAAAATCAAATATTTAAATGACCCATTCTGACATAGCCAAGCTTAATGTATTTTCTCATATTATAGCAGATTCACATACACTCAAAAAAATAAAGTTTAGAAAGAGCTTTGTTTTGTGCGCTCGCTGACCCTTTTAAATCAGTCGCACTTAAAAACACTTTGTAAAATGTCATCCAGCACCTTGAGTCCAGGCTGATTAACTGTGCAGGAGTGCATTTTACATCACAGAAATACATTAAAACTTAATAATTTCTCATTGAAATATCTTGGGTTATATAATATGGCATTTGCAATGCAAAATCTGTGGGAGAAAAAGAAGCCTGTCTTCAACAAGGGTAAATGCTTATTCTCGCTAATAAAGCTTCTAATGCG
This sequence comes from Echeneis naucrates, assembly GCF_900963305.1. Lineage (NCBI taxonomy): Eukaryota > Metazoa > Chordata > Actinopteri > Carangiformes > Echeneidae > Echeneis > Echeneis naucrates. Next base: position 6,891,857 of record NC_042518.1, read on the forward strand.
TGCGCATCAGGCTTTAGACCTCTGTTCTCAGTCAGTCCAGTCAATGCACTAAGACCGGCCCAGCTTCACGTCAGTATCACAAGTTGCTTGTGTGTACTACCACGCACAGCCTCGCATTCATTACTTTATTTATCTTAGTGTACAATGTTGGTCACGGCTGAAAAAAGCGTGTTTTTAGTTCTACGTGTATTTTGGCTTTTTCTTTTTATCAGTTAGTAATAATTCGGATTTCATGCTGCACACAGTGAGCCACTGTGACAAAGGCACTGAATTTCCTCTCACTGCTCATGATAAAAGTCCCTCCATGTTTTTGCCAATAGCTAGATTTGATTATAGCACCATCTTTCAGCTCATGTCTGATGATAAGAGGGTGAAGAGTAAACGGTGAAGCCAGTATCAATCAGACAAAACAAGACTGGATCACACACGATCATACGTTTCATACTCTAACAGCTTTATTGTGGTGTACCACAATCACCCCTTGTCCACACATTGTCAAGAGATATGTCTTTTAGATCCTTCGACTGAAAATGCCTGGGTGAATGACTTTGGACGAAGATGATGCTCATTCTCTCTCTCTCTCTCGCAAAGACACATCAACTAATCCAAACATGTAGCACAATCAGTGTGTAAATTACACCAGGTCTAAGGACAACAGTGAGTATAACTCACCTAACCTGCCTCTGTGTCTGTACCACTCAACCAGTCTTCCCAGCTCATAGGTTTGTTAACAGACAAACAGAAGTGATGTGCGTCATCATGAGCCCTGACCTGTTCTTCATCCAGACAGCTTTGAAGAACTACGAGAGTTTTGCTTTCTGACTGTACTCTTTGTATTTGTATCATGTTGCCTGCTGCTTCAACCCCACTTAAAATATATTTCACAGGCCTTCCACCTTCTTACTTATAACCCATGTGAAGCCACAATAGTCACAAATGAGGTTTTTATACCAAACTGCATTGTTTCTTTTTCCTTTTTCACAGTTTTTAACATCTTAACAGGTGATATTTGAGAACACATCCAAAGGTGATAAATAAAATGCGAGCGCACTCTTACTCATCTTTTCTCCAGTTCCCTCATTAACGCAGTACAATAACTTCTCTCAGCAGCTAATGGCGACTCATTCCATTGTCATCTACATGATGTAGATCCACAGCACAGGCTCCTTTATTTTCTTTGATTCCTTGGATCAAGTGGTAAGCCTTGTGTGTTTAATGCTTCGACGAGTAGTCAGGACCTCTGGGCAAGACTTCTAGCCAGCTCTCTCCTCGCTGTAAAGCTCTTTGAAATGAAATGAATTCCCTCTGCTTCAACAACCTGAGTTAATAGCTAACTAATAAGGACTGAGGAGGATGTAGCGGAGCAAAGATGTGTCAAGATAATAAATCAGCAGCAAAGTAATGTTTGCCTTAACCAGCACACAATGTAGTTTCTCTCTTTCATTGTCTTTCTGTCTTTGTCTCCCTTTCTCTAATCTTTTTGGATGCCCAGAAAATTACTATTTCCCACATACAACCATTTTACAGTGTTTTTGGTGTAACCAAATGGTAAATTGGAAGAGATTTTATCAGCACAGCCCGTACCATCGCTTTCCTGGGCTGTGTGCCAAATCGGCATTTTCTCACAGGGATGTTAGGCATAATCAACCACTGGAATCGCTGACTCACTGGTCTACTGTGGGGGTCTGTGTGCATGTGCAACTACTCAGGACTTATTTACACAGAAGATAATGTTTATTCAACCTTTATTTCAGCATGCAGGCTCACTGAGATTATAATTCCTGAGTTATTAGTAAATAAGTGTGCAGTTTACGACAAAAACTAATGGTCTATGTCAGTGAGCCAAATGTTGCTTGCAGTTTTCTCTGTTCTTCTGTGTGAGGACCAGATTATAATCTCAGATGGCTTCATTGGTCCCTCGTTCGAGATGATGGACTGAAGCTTTTTCTGAAGACACGGCAGTTTTTTTTTTTTTTTGTTGTTGTTGTTTTTTTTTTTTTTTATTTCTGGCTGGCAGCTAGAAAAGAAGATTGGTGTTAAGTTTAAATGTAATGTTACAACCAGTAGCTTCTTAATTTATCTTACATTATCTTAGTTTAGTTATGTCAATATGAATATTGATCTAGTCATTTAAATTTTGCAAAAAAAAAAAAAAAGGAATGAAAAAGGAAAAGTATATCACATTCTGGATTAGTATACAGTTGTAAGGTAGCGATGGACCTCTATGGCTTCACTCTCTTTTGGTAATTTAATTTCTTACTTAGTCTCTCTCTCCGTATCCCCCTGCATCACCTTGGCAAAGTATTTTGGAATCATTTAGATGAAGTTCTTGCCTCGTGTGTTGATCAGTGATTTGAAGGTCACAGGTGGCTTAATAAACGATGAATGGCTTTTAATTAAAGGTGTAAATTTTCACTAAGCGGCCATTAGGGCTGGGAGCCGAAAGACAACAGATTAATTATTCAGATGCTTCCCAGTCTCGATTTGATTAATCGGCAGCAGACACTGAACAAGTGCTCTGAAATTATGACGAACTAGTGATAAAGACTTTTTTTTTTTTATGATAAAACAAGGTATAAATGTAATTTTAATGAATGATGCGAGAGCACACGCTGAAGGGTCAGTGTGCTTACAATATATTCATACTTATACTATAAAAAAGGTAATATCACATTCTACCACAAATTCACTATTTAGTTTGCTTGGCCTGTTGTATCTCTTGCTACACCTTGGGCTCTGTGTGATTGGTCCAATTGTTTAAACAAGTGGATATTTTATCTTTTGCTTACAGCACCTGTACTCTATTTCAGTCGCATTTATTTTAACAAACTTCTGCCGCACAGGAAAACTTTGAGATGAGATTGATGCATGGAAAGTAATTGGGGGGAAAAACAGCTGCAGGCTCAAAAGTTTGAAAAGTTGAAGTAACTTTTCTTCACGGTCGTAGTACAGCAGAGAATGGATCCCACTTGCAGAAATGTTAGTGTGAACTGCTTTCCAACAGACTATTTCTTATTATAAAATATGTCTTTCACCACCACACACACACAGACACATGCTGGATAACTATTTAACATGAATTTGGTTATTAGAGGATCTATTTCCTTTACATAAACCTTGATATATGTAAAAAACAAAAAACAAAACAAAAACCATGAAATCCAAGACACTCTGACAAGGCATCTGTTGCATGCGTGCTCTAGCAAGGTTTTCACAGCTTTTCTTGAAGTGTAGTGATAGTGTAAGCTTGCTTTTGATGGGCCGCATCCACAGCAGCGCTGTCTGTCACCATCTGCTCTGATTCCTTAGCCATGCTCTTTGTCAGGGATGGGATGCCTGCTGTCTGGGATTGTCAGGTATTGACGAGAAGCCAAATTAGAGAATTGTTTGTAATCCATGTCAGGAATGCAGGAAAACATTGTCCCATTTTTCAATCGTGTGCCCAGTATCCATGTATGTGTGAAGAAGAAAGGAAACCTAAATCTCAATGACGGGGAGAAAAAAAAAACAAAACAAAACAAAAAACGATCAAATCCTCAGTCCATCAATGCTCTTTTGAGAGCAGTGATTCACACTCCCCATGTTAAGAGAGCAATAAGTGGCAGAAAATACAGGCAGCGCTGTCAAGCTTGTTGTATAAGTTTTCATTCATTCACAAAGACATAGATATATTCTTCTTGAGTCGTTTAATCTGCTAACCCGTTCCGTGGAATGAATTCATAAGACCTTTAAAAGGTTGAATGTCATTATAATCCCTTGCAGAAGCATTCATGAAAGGTGGCGTTTGTATTCAAAGTCAAAGTGCATTCATCATCCTTGAGTTGTATAGAGGAGATCCAGTTGTCTCTACTTCATTTAGGTAATAGACAGATAAGGAGCAGAGGAGATTAAGGGAAGGGGATAGAAAAAGAGGGAGAATTGTAAGATAAAACGTAACCTCTGAGGATTAGAGCTTTCATACAGAATGCCGACTGCGAGTTAACCATTTAAATATTACTTTACCTGCTAATATTAGTATGAACTGTGCCCATGTATTTGTGTTGATATTGATGTAACCCGGCCAGGGCTCTTTAATGCACACTCAGAGCTGCTGCTGCTGCTGCTGCTGCACCTATTAGCATTTTTTAGAACAATCAAGTGGCAATGAAGTTACAACTTTTCTGCACTGCAGTTAAACACAACACAGGCAATGCATCAGATGTGTTGTCCTCCAGTAACAAGCATTGCTCCAAGGATGTTTGACCTTGTTCTGGCCCAGGGCTCAGAACTGAGCTTTATGTTGCATTTGTAAACACAATGCTGAAGCCCATTTCAGCCAAACCAGTATCACATAAAACAAAATGTTTTATTGACAAATACCGAGAGTTGCTCCTTGTCTTTGAAGCCTCAGTATTTCAACTCAACTTAGCAGGTTCTTATCGAAGACGTGAGTGGTTTTTATTTTATTTTATTTTTTCTTCCTTCAAACTAAATAAAAGAATGACTATTCTCCAGAAGGCAGCATTAAAAAAGCCAGCGCTTACTTATTTATTTATTTTTTATTTTTTGTTATTCTCTATTTGAAAACCTTGGAGCACTGCTACAGAACAAGATAAAGATGTAGAGAGAGAAATTGAAGTGGCTTTTGTAAAGCGTGTAAAAATAAGAGCGCTGACTGATACACAGAAAACGTCACATGATCTGCAATATGTAAAACCTGGTATGTTTGAAGCAGCATCATTTCATGCATTCTTTTTTCCTGTGCTGCCTCTTTCTATGAATTTCTGCTCTGAATTTATTTTCAAATAATAGCAAGATTAAAGAAAAGAAAAGAAAAAGAAAGCAGAATTATTTGACACATTTTAACACAAGTCACTGCAGGTGTTTTTATGGCCAGACAAGAGGTAAGGAACTAAAATCTGATCAAAATTGGCTGCTCAAGATGCTTTCTGATTTTCAATCATCCTAAACTTGACTAAAACCATTTCCAATGTACTTTGGCAAAAATCAATAGTCCCCTCTTATTTTCTGCAGCTGTCACTCTAAATAGTGGAACACTTTTGGAAGTTTGAAGCATTTACAAAAGAATATCTGCAGATGCTTTTTTTTTTTTTTTTTTTTTTTTTTTTTTATCAAACCAGACAGTCTTAAAGCCTTAAACACTTTGTTATTTCTTTGCAAAGATGATGATACACAATATTCAGATGAGCTATGTCCAGTCATAGCATGATAATTAGATATGTCACATCGCCACAAGAGCTTATCGTTTGTCCCCAGGGTTGCCTCTTCATATCAAAGGCCAAAATGATAAATTTCCCAGCTGATTGGCTTAAAAAAAAATCAAGACCCATATCACTTGTGCTCCATCTCCACTATGAGGTAATATTGACGTTTTGCTCAGCCTCAGATCAATGGCTTGTCATGGCTCATTAGTCCTGGTGAAAGTGCTATTTGCTTTGGCCGTTGTTGTGGGGCCTGTATCATCTGCAACCGTAGAGCGTCTCTGTTATGCGTGCTAACAATGCAGCTCTCATGGGTGTTCTGTCGCAGTGCAAGTTCGGGGGGGATATCACTCAGGTCTTGGATTAACTGCCCTCTGGAGGTTTTTCATCTTTGTGAAACTGAGAGTATACAGGGGAAGGGGGGGTTGTTGTTTGCCCCTCAGGATCTGACAATGTAATTTCAAAGCTGTGGTCAGCAGCTCCTTGTCCAAGGTGAATGTTTAGGAAATAACCTGGCAAAGTAAGATAAATTCTCCAATTTCTCTTTTCCATTTCAAATTTCTCAAGAGGATGTCCCTCGGAGGCTGCACAAGGCTTGTACGTGTCTCATGTCTGAGGAACGTACACACATCAATCTATTGATTGCTTTGCTTTAAAAATATGAAATGGGAATTGGGGCCTCCCGTTCTTTGTTCTGAACGTCTATATTGTGTAATATGAGAAAGACAAAGCGGTTCGGTAGTGGATCACTCCTTCTTAAAGGATCAAGTGTCAAACATGAAAGAAATCATAGGGAAAATTTCACAAAGAAACTATAACGCTTCCTTTTCTGTATTTCTATTGTTGTTCGGTTTTTTCATTTCATCTTTCATCTTTTCATTTACTTTAAATAATGATGAGCCAACAGACTGTAAGAGCTAATAAATCTAAGGATTTCAACATAGATTTCACAGAAAATTTCTTTATTGATGTTTTGATGTCTTAGAGCTATATTTTGCTTTTATCAACTTGAAAGAAAAGCTTGGCAGACCATGAGTTGGCATGCTTGAACTAACAACAGAACCTACTGAATTATTTGGGAGGGTTTTTTTTGTGTTTCAGAAATGATCAATGGCTCATCATGACCAGTTTGTCTAGCTTTTTATTTTTTTGTTTGATATTATTATTTGCCAAAAAATCGTATTTATCTGTTAAATATATTCGGGTTAGGGGTTTTATAAAGGAGATATTTAAGTCACGCAGGATGAGGTTTCCATAAAAAGTCTTGGTTTTCTGAGAACAGATTTCTTGTTAATACATTTTATCATGTGTTTCCTCCCTCCACATCCATTGTTCCACTTTCCCACAGCCTCTGTGCTCTTTAACTGTATGTGTTTGATTACCGTGACGCTTTGATAAGACCGCCTGAATACTGTATTTGATTACACCGTAGTGTGATAGCATCACTGTGTTGTATACAGCTGGGCATCCCTCGCTCTGTCTCTCTACTGTAGTACTGTCCAAATACCTTGATACTTGATGATGTATACCTTTTCATACCATAGCTGCAAAGAAACTCAAGATAAACACACAGCCACACCTCACGGTCAGATCACTGACCTTTTGACAGATACTAAAGGCATCTGGAGGATTTAATTAAGCTATTTCCCTTAGAGATAAACTGCAAATAAAAAACCATGAACCCATCAGAAAATAAAAATGCCATATAAAATACAATAAATTATTTCTAAATGGTTGAGGCGAGTTTGATCACTCACTTAATTGGTCATTACGCCATTAAATCAAACATTAAACCAATCTACCAATCTTCATTGATTAATTCCATTAATGCTAGTGAAGGTAGCAAAGATTATAAAATAGTTCTGCTCTATGTTGATTATATATTGCTGGGAAATAAAAATAAGCATTTCTGCAACAGAAACATGAACTGTGTTTGCATGATGGTGTTCCATCTAGTCAACATTTATCCTCAGTGTTAAATCATGGGTTATCACATGGTTTATCTTTTAGGTAGTCGTGATGGCTTCAGCAGGCCTTGTTTTTGCACTGCATTGTCTGACTTTGCAGAAACATGCAGATTGGCAGAAAGGCAGCCATTCAAGCCTGGTAGCATCTACTGTCATGGTGATATCTATAGGATTATCTCTTCAAGGTCAGAGTAGTTATCTTTCTCTGTTTCCTACCCTTCTTATCATTCACCTCTCTCCTTCTCCACCTCCAAGTTATAAAAAAGATGGGCTGAGCTGGAAGGAAACTCAACAAAAATGTGACAGTTATTTAATTTATTTTCTGATTGATCTCTATCATATGATAAGATTTAGATGGTTTATCTTCTTGTAAAGATGCAGGAAGTGAGTCCATTTGTTATTGACGTGGTCAGGCAATGGAATGGGCAGCCGCACAAATATTTTATTATCTAGGCTATGTGGTAGTGAATAAATATCCTAAGATAGTTTGACTGAGATGCCACCAGTTTTTCTATATAGTTTAGGCTGAATGTCACTGAAATTGGTAATTAGGGCTCAAAATCAGATTCTGTATATCACATGTAGGCAGTGATGAGTGATGCCTAATGTTTGGTCTCTGCTGAGAGAAAAAAAACAAAAGCATATGCCTGGGTTGCTCCTGAGGTATTACGTGTAATTACAGTTCACATTAGAGGAAATAATAATTATGATAATAATAATTGTAAAAATCATGATCTGTAAAGAACGATTCTAGTTCTCAAATAGAGACAAGCAACGATGGGGGCAAAAACGTCAGTGAAAGTAAGCAACATCCGTGCTTCTCTCCCTGGAAGCTGCATGAGACCCATGCATCATTGCATCGCATGGTGTTCGTCTTCCACAGTTCACTGCAGTGATGTGAGTCATTTGTATTCATTAAGCAGAAATAGAATATCGATGTAACAAATCTATTTATTGTAGCTTCATTTAAAGTGCCTCCTAATGAAAACACATAATGTCACAAGATCTGATGGCAATTTTAAGAATTTTTTTGCAAAGTTATGGAAATGTTTTCTTTTTCAAAACCACATTAAACACAATATTTTGTACAGGCTATATTATTAGATATCTTAAAACTGAACGTTTTCAATTGAAACAGAAAATGTGTTTTCATTCTCCCAGCGTGGATAAAGTGCACAGTTGGGTGAGAAGCTCAACAAATCAAATCAAATTCATCTATATAGCGCCAAATCATAACAAAGCTACAACAGTAACTCCACTGTGTAATTGTGTGTCAACACAAGTGAGCAAAAGCGATGTCTTCTTGAAAGTGAACCATGGCAGACACATTGTTGTGGATTAACTCGATAACAGAATTACGCACATGGAGAATCCACATTAATGTCACATTCAGTAGTGAAGTGGCCTGGCTCTGCACTCATTAATACCCCGTTTCCACAAGCACTGAGTTGACTGCTGCTCATAATAGAGGAGAATCATCAAAGCTTCTCTGCCTGCAGCTTGTGAGTGAAGCCTCCTGGGCACCAGCTGGTCCCTGGGGTCCTGGCAGGTTGACAGCCCAGTGATTCCTGCAGGTTTCTTCCCAAGGCCAAGGCACTTAACTAGACTCCCTGTCTTGGCCATTATATCATGCTTCTGTCTCTCTCACACAGAGAGACTAGCACAATGTCAGTACGTACTGAGGCACACAAACATAGTTACACATACACAGAACTCTTGGAAAAACTTTAAACTTTATTAGACAGGAAGTAAGATAATAAAACAGGTTGGGCAGGTTTATAGCTCATGTATTGTTCTATATTTCTAGCACACAAGGGAATGCTTTTTTTTTTTTTTTTTTTTCCTTGCCGTTGTCTCATCCAGGCAAATCCGGGCCCACCATCTCTGTTTCTGCTCATGTTGTTCACTCCTTGAATCCCCAGGCTCCGAGCTGATTATAATATGCCCTGCTTGGGAGCGGAAGAACTTAATACGCAACGCACAGAGATACAAGTGCACACATTTTTCCTTTCATGTTTCATTCAAACCACCTTCTCTTAAAATTACACGTGGCACCTCACCATCTGTTGCCATAAGCGCCATCAATGTACTAGAAAATTGCACAAAGTTGAAGATGATGGCTCTAGCCTGCAGGAAACCCATTAGTGACCTTTGTTATGACTTCATCAGAAACACAGATATAATGATTAAAAAAATGTATGATCTATGTGTACTGTATGAAAAAATATGAGGAACCAATTCATAGTTACTCTAAAATTATTAGGGAAATAATTTTTCCTAATTTGCAAACTGAACGTGTTCAGTAACCATGCTGAAAGGGAGGGGTGGAAGGGGAATTGTGATATGCTATGTTTGACATGATATTTCAGTAAATCAAAAGCAAAGAAGTTTAAACTTATTTAATTGCTGCATAGAACTTTACTGCTGCTTCTATCAGGACGTGTAGGAGTAGTGAGATCTAAAGGTTGCAGGTCCTTCGCTGTCCCAAGGTTGTGTAGGTGGCTAAATGCTGATTCACAGGAAAACATCATGGCTTTCATCTGATGTGAAGTGGTGCCAGGGCTTAGAGCATAAGACAAGCTATCCAACAGCATTGATCAAGACTTTGTGCTGAACACACTAAAAGTGGAAAAAAAGTGGGGATTAACTCTTTTGATCTCTCCGCTCACTTGAGAGAGGAAGTAAGAGAACAGATTGCGAGAGTCTGCTGTTATCCATCATAAATACGTGGCACTGCTGGGGTCCAGTTAATGAGTGCTTTTAACCATTTTTTGTTGAACACGTCAGCATAATACAATGGCAGACGCTCCTGCGGGTTCATTTCTTACGCAGGCAAAACTCTTTCAAAGGATAGCAGTCAGCTGCTTCTAACTCAGCTGCATTATGCTAAGAAACGATAATCCGACACAATCTGATTTGTGTGTGTGTCTGCCTGCATTTGTCTTGTGTAAGCTTGAGTGTGAAGACATGCGTGTCACTCCTGTACATATTTTCATATATTCTGACTAAAAACATGCCACCACTTTTCCTTTCATTGACTGAAACTTAGATTTTAAATATCACACAGTCTTAGCTGACCCCCCTTGGCCACCTCCAGGAATCTGTGGATGAGCCTCAGTATCATTCAGTAGCTATATGCAAGATCATACTCTGGTGGGATTCTCTGGAACAATGAAATGAGTTTTGTATGTATTTTGACGTAATATTATGTAAATGATGCCGTGTGATAATGATAATCTGGAATGACAGAAGTTCAGTGTGGAGCCAACAAGAACAATTAGCCAACACTGAGCATTCTTTACAGTGATATTGACACCATATGGTGCTGCATTGTGATTGTGTAGTTTGGACACTAACAGCCTCACACAGACGTCTTACTCCCTTATGTAACCAATGTGGGTCTAACTGGGTCGATTGTCAAGTTGGCACCTCTCTATTATGCTTTTTTGGCCGCTCAAATTTAGACCATTCATGTTTCATCTTGCACAAAAGGCTCTTTTGAAAAGTAGATAACACGAGGTACAAAAAGAATTGACATTTTTATTTATGGAATAGTTAGTGATGTGACAATGCCAGTGTTTCAAACACTCCAAGATTTAGATTCAGACTAAAGTAGTAACCAACCTTTTTTAGACTTACTGATGCTCCTTACAGTATAAATCCTCCTGACTTTTTCTCTTGTGTCCTAGTGTTCTCTAGTGTTGACATTTGTGTTTTTTCATTAAATTTATCTACAGCCATTGGATGCATTGCCTTAAACTTGCACATCCACATTTTCACTGATGAATTAAACAATTCATCATTTAAACTTTCCATGCAGTGCCATCATGAGGTCAATTTTTTTAAACATTTGTATACTTTTGAAAGCTAGTTCCGAGTTTGATAATTAAGTGATTTATGTAACATCATTGCCTCTTTCAGGCAAAACTTTAAAAACTACATAATAAAAAGAACAAGGCGTGGACAGAACTCAAAAGATACTCTTCACTTCTCACCAAGCTGGCAGAGTTCAAACAACGAAACTTTAATGTCATATAAAATCATGTGTTTTTTTTCCCTTCATCTTTCTTCAGAGTTGCCATGGAGTTTTTATACGGAGGTAGCTCAGCGGTGTGTACGCCTTCACCAATATAAAAATTTTAACTAAAAGAAAAGTCTGTCACAAACAAACACCCACCTTTTCATCTACTTATATATATATGCAGTTTCATATTTATAAAATGTTCATGTTGACTCTAAAGTCGGCGGTTAATTACTGTACTTGTCTTGAGGAGTTCTTATTTTACCTCTTTGTTGTGCAGCTCTCTTTGGGACTGAATCTTTCCTATCTTGTTCTCATTTGTACATGGTGAAGATTGAAGCAACTTTAAGGATAATTTAATTTTACCCTGAGGGCATTGAAATATGCTTCCAATTTCTTCTGTGACAAATAAAATAGAATTCATGAATAAATGCTGATGGGCAGACTCTACTACTGCATAGTACAACATAAAACATTCAGTAAATGTCAACTAACTACAGCTGTTGTTGCCAGATGACATATTTAATATCACTAACTCAACTGGCTGATCTTTTCTGATGCTATTTTGGACTTTCTGTGTTTGTCTATTAGCCTGATGAGTCTGAGGTCTATGCTTTGTTCATAATCTTCTAAAAGATGATGAGATGTAATAGATGGAGTGCAGCTGTGCATGTGCAGATGTGTCTGCATTTGACTGAAAGGCTGCCAGATGTGAGATTAAAATTGATTATTTGGAAATGTCTGAACGTTGTCATCATAACCCAAATCAGTTATTGAGTTAGAGCTATTAAAATAATTTCATGCAAAACTGAGCTCCACCTTGAACAAAAAATGAGATAACCTCAATGACTTTTCGTGTGCTGAAAGGTCCATTACACCAGCCCCTCACCTCAATATCTGCTCCACCACCTTATTCTCCACCTCTAATCCATCACTGTTTGACTAGACCCAGCTGAGTGCCACACAGAACAGCAGTTATTGCCTTCCAAGTACATCAACAGGTTGTAAAAAGTCTGTCTGTGCCCTGAATAACATGATGAATCCGTAATGATGCCGGCATGGGGTGAGCATTAAGGCATGACGAATGAATAATAGTGGTGTCTATGATTTCCCACCGTGCCATGGATGAAATTAATATCCTCTGGTGTGAGCTAATTGGCACAAAGCCTGAGGCTTGAAAAAATGAGCTGAGTGAGGGGTGAGGCGCGCGCGTGTGTGTGTGTGTGTGTGTGTGTGTGTGTGTGTGTGTGTGTGTGTGTGTGTGTGTGTGTGCGTGATGATAGATTTCGATTCAGTACCCATCCAATATACAGTAAGTGTTGCATCTATCACCTGTGCTTCAGTGGCTCATATCACAGTGTGTTGTATGTCTCTTTGTGCACCTCCCCCAAACACACCAACAACTTTCTGTTGTGCAAACCTAATCTCGATTTTCGTTTTTCTGTCAAATTTGGCAGTGCAAAATAGCTTATCTATAAAAAAAGGAAAAGAGCAAACAACCATCAGTACCCTTGAGAGGGAGAAGTGCAGGAGGAAAAGGAGCAGACATGTTCTAGCTTTCCATCCACGACATCAGTGATCCCCTCAGAGCTCCTCAGCGCAGCATTATCGCTAGTCAGTGGGGAAATGTGAGAAACTTGATGTAGTAATTTGCACATCAATTTTCCCAAAGAGCAGCAATGGGATGCAATTTAAGAATAACAGAGTCACATGATCTAAGATGATACCAAGACACTCATATTAAGTTCCATCATATATATATCTCGACAATTTTTTTCTTTTTTTTTAACTTGAATAAATAGCATGCTCAGAATGGAGGAGCACTGTCAGGCTTAATTGATGGCTTACAACCTTCAAAACAGGCCTTACAGATGGAAGCAGTAACATGCAATCAAGCGTTTGTTACACACTTAAAAGTATGCTGGACAAACAGTTGCCATACAGTACAGTGATGCCAGTTTTATTGTATTTTCTTGCGTCAGAAAAATAATGTTATTCATAGTCTACTTAGATGAACACGTGGCTCCTCAGTAGAAGGTGACCCTGCTATAAGTCAGATGGAGTTGCCCATTCAGTGTAGGTGACAGTAACATCTCAGTTTCATTCCATTTTAAAGGCAGAAGGTTGGTTCTTGGAGCTGTAGATGAGGATCTGTAGGAAGGTCAGGTTTACAGTATCTAATACTCTGTCAACACTGGAGCAGGGGAAGATCTGATAACATCCAAAACAACTAACAGGGTCTATTAAAGAAAATAAAAAAAAAAAGCTGGAATTTTTCCTGCATCACAAGTTTGGGATGTATTTTATCATTTGTAAAAGAGAAAGAGAAAAAAAAATATATATATACATATATATTTTTTTTTCTAGCAATCAGAAGCTGCTCAAATTTTGTGATGAGAAAACTCCAGCCAACAGTGGCAATAACTTTCAAGTTTCTTGCAAGTGTCAAAAATCCAGATATTTTTATATTGTATGGGATATTGACACATGCTGACCTATAACAGATGTTTGACATTTAGCATGTGCTCTAAATTGTCTTTTTATAATTTTCCTTTTTCGTCCTTTAGTCTCTTGCTCTTTCCTTTTTTCCTCAATCTTATGTGTCCCCTTCATACATACGTCATACATCCTCTCTCTCTCTGTATCCTCAGAGTTATCTCTCCTTTCTCCCCAGGTCATCCTTGCCTCTCCTCTCCCTCCCTTTATCCTCCCCCAGACTGTGTGGCACTCTGTGCTCCATTGCCCTTTATGACCTGTAATCCATGCTTATTAAACAAGGTGCCTGTGCCATTAAGAGTGGAAAATGAGTCCTAATGGCAGTACCGCTGGCAGCATGAGCTGCCTCAATGCCATTTTGCACTTGTGGGCAATGCTACATTAGCCCCCTAATTCAAGTGGCCTTGCATCGCAGCCTCTGAAAATATTTTCATCATTTTCCTCTCCCACTACTAAACCTCTACTGTCTCCGGATTGGTAGGGATGGCTGCACTGGATTGGAAGATAGTCCGATCCTCCCAGCAGCATATGGTCCAAGAGAGGGGGAGAAAAAAAACCCCAACAGGTTAAACCGAGGTAAAGCTAGTTTGTCAAGATGAGTCTATCAGGGGGATTCACCAGTACTCTTTTGTTTGTAACCTCCCATGCCCCATGAGGGAAGGACCTCGATGAATTATGTGAAAGAGTGATAGAGGTGAGAGTCTGACGGAGTGAGTTGAGGGAGCATAGAGAGTTGAAGGTTCCCAATGACAGCATATGGATTTATATTGTAGTCACTTGAGGTTTGGAGGACAAACCAATGAGGACAATGCAACATGGTCTCTCTGTACACAGGCGCTGAAGTCTCAATGAGAAGCAGCCTTCTGATGTCCCAGCAAATGTGTCAAATGTGTGTTAGAAGTCCATCATGAAAAAATGACGATATTATCTTTTAGCATTGGAGAGCCACCAGTCTGCATACAGAGGACATTAGGTAGGTTAGTTTGTCAATCAGAGCTTAGGGTTTTATAAGAGAATAGTGGTTCACTTGTCATTCTCCAATTTATTTACTGTAACCACCATGTCATAGATCCCCTTATATCAATAAACTAGTAATTTTCACTTGTATCATATTTCCAGCATCAACCATACTAAACCCAAACAATATTATAAAATGAAATGCTTGCATTTTTGCCATAAGGGTTGCTGCTGTATGCCGTTCAGAGGAGCTGTGACAAAGTGTGCAATTTGTCATTGAATCGTATCGATGATATCACCTTCCATCACTTGCATGCTTTGCCCTACTGAGGTCTTATTTTAAATCCATCCTCAAAAATTGGTCATAGCTAGTAACCAGCTGGCATGTAAATATCAGTTTAAGTGGGTAAAATAAAGACCAGGTCTTCTGTTTCTCTGTCCACACATATTTAGATCTCATTTCACTGCAATCATGCAAAGCGTGAAGTGGCTATTGGCTGTGGCGGACAGCCCCTACAGCTTGATTGAATTGTGTTACCTAATTCTGTTTACAATGTATTAGATGAGTATATCAGTGCTGGAAGGTAAGGTATTGTGGCACATTAATTAAACCTAATAGGCAGCTTGGGGTGGGGCGGGGGGTTATATTGAGACTCTTGTCAAACAAACATTGCACTGAGGTTGTGTGAAAATGCAAAGAGCAAACCACATTTCTCTGCCTTTTCACTTCACAGACACACTGAGACACTGGCCCAGAGTCATGGAGGTTGAAAGTGGACAGAAGTTATGAGATGAGTCATGTAATGCCAAAGGCTGTGTGTGCATGTGAGTGTGAATTTAACAGTGTGGGAGTGTCAGTTTTCAAATCCTTTTTTTAAAATTACTGTCTCCATAATGTACGAATCAATGTTTTGTTTACACTTTTCTTCAGCTTTCTATACATTCGCTTGCACATATGTGGTTTGCTTTGTAATTAAAAAAAAAAAAAAGAGCATCCCCTCTGATTTGTAATGATTGTACCATCGGTGGCTGAGGTAAAAATATGAACAAGTGAAAGTCTGTCTGCATACAGACAATCTGGTTGTTGATTAGAGATCAGTGAGTCTGTCTTTTATTATTATTATTATTTTTTTTAAATCTTATAACAGAGGAGACCAAGAGCAGCTGCACTGGTCCCATCCTTTCAGATAGCTCAGACTCATTTAGATGTAGACTTTAAATTTGCTTTATCCAAGTAGACTAACATTGGTTGAAAAATCAAACACATATACATTATGCAGCTCACTACAGCCTGCAAGATTTCAACTTAGAGTAATAAATTCTCACAAATACAGTATCATGTACTTGCAATGTTTCCCGACAGTAAGGTCTGAATTCATATTTTGGTGTATACCTTACCACAATGAATGGCAGCCCGCTTGATGCAGAAATAATAAGAGATGAATGAGTCAAAATATGTAAAATATGTTGCAGTGCATTAAGCAGTTTAACTCTGATGTTAGCAGTCACTGAATATATTTGCTCATAAAACATTGCACTTTTCTGGGGTGATTAATTTTTCAACTGAGAGCGGATGCTTTGAAGCACTGCCTTTTGAATTTCAGGCTGTAAATGTTTTTGGAAGGCAGATAAATGTGTATGTGTAACACAACATTCACTGTGTGCATTTGGAATGTACAGTTATATTATACATGTACGTGGCCACAGGTGTGGACTGAGTTCACAGTGTCTAAAAATGCCTATGATCTCAGATGTATTTACAAAGTCTCGTTCAGCCAGAGAACCGTGTTTATGCATTCCTTTTATTGCTCTCCCCAATGCTAATGAAGGACCCGCTGCATGGAGAGCTCACTCTCCTCCAGTCTGACTCTCAGTGACCCATAGTACTCTACATCATGCAGTCTCTCGCTCACATGCTATGAAATATTCATAAGGTACAGTGTACAGTACAATTGGGCTGCTAACTAATTGTTCTATGGGAGGACCTCGGGGTGCTGGTCTGGGCGCAAACAAGAGCTCTTGCTACACTGTGGTGCAGTCTCCTTTTTTTTTTTTTTTTTGGTTTATGTGTAAAATAACCGTAACTGCAGAGGGGAAAGTATCAACTGTATGTTCTCGGGATCCTAGATTTCCCAGCATTTCAACATGATTATTTTAAAGGCAAAAAAAAAAAAAAAACAGACTGAAAACAATAAACAACTCTAGTTTTAACAACTCTGTCTCTATGCAACCAATAGCAACGGCAGTATTTAAGAGTTAAAGGAACATAATTGGCAAATGTGCATTTAGAGAGGCCATAGTAGACTGGATCATTAAGACATATGCACTCAGGAGAAATGGTTGGAGATAACCTTAAAGACAACCTGATTATCTAGACTTTAAAAATGACCTGGCTCTACTGTCCCTCGCTGCTCACAGACAGAAACAAGGAAGGAAACAGAACAGCAGTGGACAAACCAATGGGTGTTGCCATAGTGTGTTGCCACTTTGTTATGACAGGGACTGCTATAAAATAAAATAAGAAAATTACAATCCTTCAGCCATGGTACAGTATGGACAACTGGGACTAATGCATTGTAATAGATCATGACTATAGTCTTAACCTCTCCCAAGTTCTTTTAGCTGAGTGAATATAATCAGAACTAAACCATGTTGCAGCTCCAGTGCACAATTATAGTTATAACTCGTTAAAACTGTGCGTATCCACAAACTCTCACTATCACCTGATATCACCATTCCTTTTGTTCAAGCTGCAGAAAAAAGCTGTTAAAGGAAGAAAATGCAGCTCTCACATAGAGACCACTGGCATGCAGCTTATGTGTTTTCCCTCTTAACTGCCTCAATCAATTCTGTATTATCACCAACAATTAGGGCCTCCCAATGATCAATGATTCCAATAAGCTTCTCTGTGGGAAGCTCTATCTTTCCGCCTCCCTTTAGTAAAATGGTTAAAATGAACATTTGGCCAAGTTTCAACTCTGAGAAAATACTTCACAATATTCACTAAGTCCCCATTGAGAAAAAACTAAGGTTACCAAGGTCATTCCTAAAGACAGTTCTTTATTTATTAATTCCTTATCTTAGTCGAGTGATTTATTCTCGATATTTTGGACCAAATTGCAGCCCTGTTGTCCCTGAGAGCTGTTCTCCAACAGCCTGCCAAGAACATCAATTTCAATTTGACCGCAGCTTCATGACCTTAATGTTACTCAGCCTATAGGTTTGAACGAACTCTTACCAATATTTAAATTTGAAAAGAAAGGACTGTTGATTGAGACTACTCGTCATTTACATGACCATTTTTGGAGTGTGACAGCCAGTTTTAGTATGTTGGGGCAAGAGGGAGTGTTTCTCTGTTTGAAAAATGCAATTTAGCTGAGTTATGAATTTGGATAAGAATTGAAAACAGTCAAGCACTTAAATAGACAAATAACTGAAACACGCATTCCTGCATGCAGGCATGTTGAGTACACTGAAAAATCCTCAACTAAAGCAATCCCTGATCCCTCTTCATGAATTAGTAATCAGAAAATACCAGCAATGTACGAGTAAATGTCCCTCCTCTTTGAGTGGATTGCATTACAAAACCTTCTGAAAAGCCACACATTTCCCAACAGGGAGTCATCAGACTGAGGCAGGAAAGCAGAAGGAAAGTTCACAGGCAAAGGTAGCAATCACATTTTTTACTTTCTGTCAGCATTTCAGCGATATTATCTTGGGAAATATTGGACTCCTATTCCTGTATGTATGTAGGTGGAGCGCCAGGCTACCTATAGCAATTTATCATTTATTTCATTTTATTTATTTTCTGCTTTTAAATCTTGTAAGCATTGATTTGTGTTCATATTCATCAAAGTATTTGAGCTACTGTACAAGAGATGACTACAAACACGTTATAATCTATAAGTGCGTGGCTTGTTTGTGGGTGTGTTGTTGAATGCTGCTGAAGTATCCTTTTAACCTCTGTTGATTTTCTTGCTATGAGAAATATTGAGTAAAGGATTTTCATGTCCAGCAGCTGCAATAAAGCCATTCAGCGCTGTTATGCAAATGATGGTTAATTGTGCATCTGAATAACAGAACCCCACATTTTAGACTGAAGTTATGGTACATTGATGATGATTGCTTTTCTCTTGTTTGGATTTAAATTTTAAAAAGCTGTCATAAAGTGTACTCTTAAATGGAGCTGACAGCTAATCACTATTTTCATGCATTTGATTACTTTTTTTGGATTTAGAAAATGGAAAAAAAAGCTAATCTTCAAATGTCTTGTTTTGGACAATCACCAACCCAAAACTGAAAGATATTCAGATTATGAAGAAAAAGAAATGGGGCCATAATCTCTGTGTATTTACAGGTGAAGCTCAAACTTTTGTATCAAGAGCCAAACGAACTACCTTCTAGCTGCATGTGGGCTATATATACTGAGCCACACTAGAAGGAGATAAACACTGCTGATCCTCAACAGTGAATTAATAATCCCTTCCTACTGTTTTGCTTTATTCCACTGCTTGGGGGCAGTGGAAGTTAGGCAGCGGTGTCTCTCCTCTACCCTGTTCTGTCCCGGCTGCTCTTTGAAGACACCATTGTTCCCCTGCTTCAAGACGTCTCTGATCCTTTCAAGTGATGCCTCCTTGATTACACAGGATAAATACTTGGCAAGTGTTTTTATTTTTTATCCCCACGCCCCCCGAGGCAGGTAGACAAACTTTGGTCATTACCATAATAAGGTAAATCAGACTGTAAAGTGTTGCATTGCATCAACAGTAGCCCTGAAGAAAAAGTGCTGACAGAGGTGTAACTTCTTGGCAAATCTTCAGGGGGAAAAAGCTTGTTTGTAATTCCTTCAGCTTCAATGCCGTTTCTTGTTTGAAATATAGACTCCACTTGACTCCTGTAAGTAGAGTCGATCCTTGCAGTTTGGTACTTTGATGAGAAACTAGTTAGAGGGTTGCGTGCACGCCTTCTGTCGGGCCCTAAATGTGTAAAAATATGGGGAAAGGGAGATTCACGATTTTGGATTTGTGGCTTTTACAGCAAACAGCCACCTGTTTTTCTGATGTAGTGATGACTTTTCTGAAGAAGATTGAATAGAGGTAGATGTACCTCTATTCAATCTTCCTGCTATTAAGAATTAGAGTTGTTGGCGTTTTACAGTCATTGGACTATTTATTCAGAACCTCTGGCCTAAGCATGGAAACCTCTTCCATTCCGAATGAACAACAGGAATCAGTTAGGAACAGCGTGAAGTAAATAATGTATTACTGACATTATACATTTTTTAATATCGTACAAATAAAGCTGCACCAACACTAAAAAAGCTGATTTAAGTAAATATTCTTCTAAAAATCGTCTGCAGTTATATTAACCTTCCATTAGTTTGCAAAGAGGGTTCTTATACTTAAAATAACACAATTTCCACAATTCATGTTGCTTTGTTTCATAACTTAATCACTATTAATTTAAGTGTTCTTTTTTTATATATATTTTCCATATGCAAGAAGATAAAAGGATCCAAAATTAAGACTCTAGCCTCAATTTATTACATTTCAGAACTGCATTAGAGAAAACAGTGCATTACCATAATTATATTTCCTCTCCATAATGACCAAAAATGCTGATCTATTACCAGCAACAGTGAGGCTTCAGGTACAGCACGCAAACCCAACTGGACAAATCTGGATAGTAATACCTTCAGAAAAATGTTACCACATATGAGGCAGTGTTAAACTGCACTGATGCCCCTACAGCAGAGCTCTCAGGGTTCTTATTCTTAACATCCTGCTGATGGAGGGAAAGTGATCCAGGTCTGACTGTGGGCAGCTTGGCCACTGAGCTGAGGCTGATGACTCACATCGCTTTCCGAGCTTCCCAGAAGCAGTTTGATACGTGTACTTCTCCGACATATCAGGGCTGAACTCAACCCCCCTGCGGCCCTCTTTGGCAGTGTAGAGGAAAAGGTTTATATCATGTTTGATATTGCTGTAAATGGTGGTTACTAGGCTGATGTAATGCTAAAATGTCTGACAGCAAGATCGCTGTGTGAAGGAAAGGAATTTCAACAGGAGACACCTGATTCCCTGTCAAAATCCAGCATCTAAATAGTGTTTTCTGTACAGTGTATTCATTGTGATTTGTCTCATAAGCAATTCCCCAAGCGCTGGTTGAGCTTTGAACCCAGGGCCTCTGCATGCAAAGCATGCACTCTAGCACCCTGCTACATCCGCAGGCAGTTGTCCCATTAACAATACATTTCTTTAATGTACGACTGTATGATGTGCATTAATACCTGCCCAGATGAGTAGCAACAGTCATCTGTCTACCAACAGTCCGCATGTGTGGCATTCGGCAGCCATCTTGAAATTGTACTTCCAGAAAGTAATGTTGTCATGGGACCACCCCAGCCTGACACCAATCAATTAATGGTGACGTTCTGACACATTAGCGTGTGTATTGACTATTGAGACCACACCTTCTTTTCATGGCTGTATTTTGCCATAGTACCAGTTTCCTGAAAACAGCCACTGTACCACTGCCCCCAACCACCCACTATCACCACAAGTGTGAATTTCTGTAAAAATGGTCATTTCAAGCACAGAAACACCAGCAATATACTGAAACATCTTTCTACAATACTTTGGATTAAATTCCAGTAATGGCATGGATTCCACCGGAGGGGTCCTGCTTCCCAGCAGAGCAGCACATTCATTACGCTGTAGTATAATAACTCCAGCACCACAGAGGGAGGATAAGCTGATTTTTTTTTTTCTCCTTGATGAATGAAACCTGAGTGAAATCGAATGCCATACAAATATTCTTTCATTTCATCTATATTAGATGATGACACACAGAGTGTTGCTACAGCTACAGCTAATGTTCAGTCGGGGGGGCAGGGGCGAGTGGCAGCGTAGGCTGATTTTCTTCTATCAATTTTCAATTTTCATCCCTAGAGAAGAGGTAGCTATCCACAATCCTACAGGAATAAAAGCAAAGATAAATTAGATGGAAGCATTTTATGTCTTCGTAAAGAAGCAAATGATAGCACCTTAAATATACTTTTCTCTTATTAGACTGAACGGTGCTATAGAAACAGCTTTTGCAGCAGGTATTTCAATGCACATTTTTCACCTCTTGCTGATTGATTTCAACCAGAACTAAAGGCCACTATTTCTATTTCTACATTCTGTTTTCTCCTTTACACACAATTTTCACATCAAATTCGTATCTGCTTTGCCTTTAAATACGAACGGATGAATAAATGACACATAATTAATTCTACGACATTTACAGACCAAACATATAGACATATTCATCTAAATTGCTATATAAAGTTTACTGCCTAAGGCAGTGCAGCTTGGATAAACAGGAATATTCCCAAAGGGCCGCAACACAAATTAGGCCAGTGGCTCAATGTGGGATAAAAAAACAAAACAACAACAACAACAACAAAACACCAGACAGAGGCAGGAAGTCAGGAAGAAGGAAGCGAGATAGATGTGGCTGTCATCTCCATGTTTGTCCCCCATCTCCAGAAAAATATGTTCTGCAGGGTCCCAGAGATTCACTCACTCTTTGTCATGGTTGGGACAGCACGCAATGGAGGGTTGTTGGTTCACTTTACATGAATAACAAATACATAAAGGGAGAGCTCAGAGAAAATCCTGAAAAATCTGTAGCGCTGCAGAAAACTGCCTGATGGAGGAGAGCTACAGAGTGGCTTCAAGACTACAGTTCTCAGTGAGTCCAACAGAAACAGTCATGTTTTACAGAATAAGGAGTAGGCAGAAGTCAAGAGGAAGGTGTCTGAGTTTATTTAACAGGATAATGTTGTATAGATTTCTTTTCTGCTCTGGTTTCATGAGAAATTCATGAAGAGCGGCTGAATTTTATTACAGAAACATCCAGTGAGGCAAGACAAACCACTAAAACTCAGAGATGTCTGGTGTTTACTGCTGTGCTGTCCAGGCTGAAGTCTAATCTTGTTGTATGCTTGTGTTATGCTTTGTATTTATTGTGCTCTGTATTATGAACGTCTTTCTCACACAGTTCTTTGTCATCAACTACAATTATATAATTGTAATCAAACCTTTAATTACATTGTATAAATAATAATTAGGCAATAAATGCACAGGTTCGAAAAAGTCTTAGGGGCTGTAAGTGATCACGTGTTTTCAGGCGGACTTGTTGGGCCAATCTGAATCCTGCACCAACTTTTATTGCTTTTTTAAAAAAGTAAGAATTTTTTTAAATTATTATTATTTTTTTCATTAAGAAAAAAAGATGCTAAGAATCTGGATAAGAGAGCTGCTAAGAGAGTTGGATAATGACTCTTTGGAATAGTCACCTCTCACATTGTTCAAGTCATTTCACCTGTAGGTAATATAAAAATATTGATTTGTGGAGCTTTAAGTAAAATGAGACTACATTTTCACCTGCAATCCCTTCATATTGATTTTGATCTGTTGTT
This sequence comes from Echeneis naucrates, assembly GCF_900963305.1. Taxonomy (NCBI): domain Eukaryota; kingdom Metazoa; phylum Chordata; class Actinopteri; order Carangiformes; family Echeneidae; genus Echeneis; species Echeneis naucrates. The sequence goes on from NC_042518.1 coordinate 6,914,966, forward strand.
CTTCATATAATGATAATGATTTTAATTCTTTTTCTAATGCCCAAAGTTATTCCTCAAGGCTCTTGGCATTCTGAAAATAATCCATAGTATGCTCTGGATTGCAAACACAGGTATGGGTTGTGCTTCTAATGACAGTCCACTGACTGATTCTGTAAAATAGTCTATGGATTAGAATTTAGCTGGAGTTTGTATAATTATAGCAAAACAGACCTATACCCCCTCAGCCTCCACTTCAGTGCAGTGAGAGAGGAGAGAGAGAAACTAATCAGATTTATCGCAGGGTAGCTTTATAATTATTTACTCCATTAGCCATTAGTGGTCGACACAAAGTGCACTGGCTCGCAAAATTAGAATCCTTATCTGAATGTTGCAGAACCTTCACTGTATTCTAAAAGAAAGTGTAAATGCAGCGGGATGAGCCCTAACCAGGAAGCAGCGGTACACAAGGACATTTTGAGGGCATGTCAGTATGTGACACAGAGACGATATTGCAGTGCAGTGGGAGATTCCGGAGAAACTGCAATGATTTCCCGAAGGGATCAAAGCTCTCATTTGCATCGGTGTTCTTTTCCTCCGACTGTCTGTGTCCCTTTACTGAATGCTGAAATCATGGCGGGAATCTGGTCAGGCTCTTTGAATGCTGCAGTTTTCTTCCAACCCAATCCATCTCCAAGGCATTCACAACAGCAAATGAAGTAATATAATTGTGACTGATCAACATATTAATAAGTTGAAGTAGAAAATGTTTATTTGCATATCTGGCAAGCTCCAAAATTGTTCATGTTGAATCTTTATCACTGTCAACTAGCTGTCAAACGATTAAGATTTCTAATCAGATTAATTACAGGGTAGCTGTTCATTTTATTTCTATATTCTTATAGTGATGTTAGGCAACTAGACCTAATGGCAGATGGGACTGTTGATGCAAACCGTGACCTGTAGTGTCACAGTGCTGTACTGTGCACACTCCACCTCCCTCTGAATAATAATTCAGATGAATATTATGTTTACCACAATGATCTCAATGGAAGAAAACGTAGATGTTATATAAATATAATTGCTAGGACACCAGGTTGGATCATTAAATCTCATTATAGACACTATAGACAAAACACTGATATCATTTTAGAGCTTTTAAATGCCATGAGTATATTAATCCTCTATTAAGAGCGTAGATTCTACCAACACACTGTAAGACACAAAGTTAGGTTTGATGGAAAGCCCATATTATGTGGCTACAGTAACTCATTCCATTTAAATGTTTTTAGCCCAGAAGATGGCCAGCACTGTGCAGCAGCAGCATTTAAGTCTGTCCGCAGAAGGTTAGGCTTAAGAAAATATCATTGTTCGAGTCTGAGATGCTGCATAATGCCTGACTTCCTACTGACAGGGAAGGATTCCACTGGACTCCTCTGGGATCTCACCAGGAAACTGACCTTTCCACTTTGCTGGGAGGATAATTGAGGGTAGCAAGTGCATCACCTTGACACAACAGAGCTGCCGGTTTGAGAGTGCGTTGAATTGTATATGACATGTAGCATCATTCTCAGATGCCACGGTCATCTTTAAAACATTACACAACACTTAAAACGCTTTAAACACTTTAACACAAATAAAGACTATCAAGAATTCAGGAGTTTCCAACAAATGTTACAAAATTAGGACACGTCTGAAGGGAAAAAGTGTGGCGTTAACTGTGTAGCTTAGAGAACCAATAAAACCCCATATTCTTCCCGTAGGAACAGTAAAAGCAAACGGCAGAGAAGGGCAACGCACAACTCAGGGGACAACAGAGACGTAAGGACCTTCAGTTCAGAGTGACACAGCAACGCAGTGAGAGAACTTAACACTTTGTCTGCGTCTCTTCCTTTCTCTCTCTTCCTTGTCGGCTCAAAGTCTCAAGTGCAGTTGTAGTGGGATAGTGCAATCTCATGCAATTTCTGAATCATATTGCAGTTTACAGACACCCTCTGCTGTGGCTGCTTTTACACTTAAAATAAGTGAACAGATGGGATTTTAAAAGTTCACTTCAAAGGTTGGAATGTTTGATGGTTGTTATAATGAGGGGATTTGTGGTTACACAGGGATTCACATGACACCATTAAAAGCTTAAACTTTCAAAAATGAGAGATCCCTACTTTTTCAATATATTGGAGGTTTTCTGGATACAAATAAGATTTCATTTTATCTTAATTCACACCACCAGTCAACATAGGGTGGATGAATATATTGTTCCAGGAGGTATGAGGCATGATAAATAAATAACAACAATACTTAAGTCAAAACAAGTCCCAGCAAATTTTATTTTCCCTTCATTTCATTTTCAAACTCAGGGCAGGTGCTTGAAGCTGATAGTTGGCTCAGCCAGACACTAAAGGATGCATGCTATTTGTACAGCAATGCACTGAAATCCTCTGACGGTATTTAACTTGAATGTTTACTTTAAGAACTGCAAGTGCTGTACATCAGACCTCGTTCAAGAAGTCTTATCAATGTGGAAAAATATGCTATCCCAACCTTCCTGTTGTAAGGTCTTCTGAAGCAAGAGATAGTTATGGCTTTGAAAACACACACGTGTTTCTTCAATGCTCATCAACAATGAGTCTCTGACTATTGTCTGTTTATATAATATACACAGACATCTATATACACAAATGTTTAGGTTAGGAAGTTGTATTTTTAGAGATATCAGCTCTGGTTGATTTTTGTGACACCTGATGCAGAATGAGTTTAAGAGCAAAAACCAGCACATTATATGGAGAGTGAGACAAAGCATATAGCAATTACCTGTTGAGTTGATGTCTCTTACTGAATTGTATAAAAAGTGTCAAATTTACACCAAAACTTACACACAAATGCTATTAAATACACAATCATCCTCTGAATGAAACCTCAGCAGCTCAAGGTTACTTACACAGGCAAGATTTTCACACATCACAAAGCATGAGCATGTTGCAATTTGTTCTTTTCTTTGCTCAGGTGTTCTCACTCAAAATCAAATGGCAGTTTACTGCAATCATGTTCAATTTCAGAAAGCTACTCTGATGCCGCTTTTGTGGAAGCTCGCTGTGTATCTCTGCCAACCACTTGAGGCAGAGAAGAAAGGCTCACAGAGGGCAGCTCATGTAAAAAGGGACTGTGTTGACCTTAGCACAATGCACCCACAAGGGAGCTTAAGCTCTCTGGATAAATGAAGATTCTATCAGATAGGCATTAAAAGCGAGCACACCAAGTCCTTCTCCAACTCAATGTCCCCCTGAGTCATGCTGCAATCAGTTTATGTTCCTCAGTTCCTGCTCCATACCCACACCGCTTTCATTCATACTTGAATTACACAGACACACACACACAGTATGCAAATAATGCATTTCAATATTTCCCTTTCACACATTAGCAGACATGGCAGCTACCCTCCCTTTTTGTGCTCTTTGTCTCTTTTAAACCACAGCTCAGCAGGGACATGCTCAAATAATTTAAGGGGTAGTATTTTCCTTCTGTCCCTTCACACAACATATTTATGCTCAGCTTCCCGCAATTAAATAGACCTGTTATTTGCAGATGACATATATATTTACACTAAAGTATGTTGATAAACGTGTGTGTTTAACATACTGGTAGTTTGAGGATGTGTGTTTTCCTCTCATTGCTGTCTGTCAGGCTATTGTTACTGCTGTGTTGCTGAAGTTTATTTTTTTTAATGTACGTGATGTGGGTGTTTTTAGGCAAATAGAAGGGCAGGCAGTTAAACAAGAGATTACAAAAACACGCTCACTGGCTTGATTGACTGCACTCAAAGAGGACTCTGGGAGATGCTGAAGCAATCTGTCCTTCCATGTTTGGATTTCTTGGTTGTCTACTTAACCTGCATCTTTTCCTCTGAGAACACATGACATTTTGGAGATGCTGCCAACAATCGCAGCATTTTCACAACGCTTTTCTCTCTGAAAATCCTGCAGAGCGCTGCTGCAGACACAGCAGCAATGATTAAACAATGACAATAGCAGATACACAAAAACACTTTCCCATGTCACTGAAAATGATCAATAAGCCTAAACAAAACAAAAGATTCCCAATGGTGGACAGAAAATGCTGCTTCATGACATGAATAGCTCATCAAATGTGCAGACTTCACTAGTATGAGGAGTTTACTTTTTCACTAACTATAGCAATTGTCTGTGATGACAAACTAAGATGTGGTTAACATTCACAAACTACACCAGTTTCCTCAAAAGCCTTTTTTCAAGCTGGCTTTGTATCATCCCTTCCAAAACCATGGCTCTGTCTTCCGTCTGCTGCTGTCTTTTGTTGGAAACCTTCTGTTTGGAGATGCTGTCTCTGCATTATGTCTTATATCTGAGTTACTTTTTGCTTTTAGAAATTCTTATGATTCAAAACTTTTACTGTGATGTCTTAACATATGTTTTATTTACAGATGTTGTGCAGGAGAATAAGCGCATGTACTCTGTTGGTACTAACACTGTTAGAAGCTTAGATTTGTAACACCGGGACACTCATTCTGCCAAAGGAGCCTCATTTGATCTCCTGCAGTGGCCACAGTTCCCCAAAAAACACATTTGAAGGTGATGTGTTGGACTCAGTAGTGACTTGTTGCTTTGAGTTTTTATGAGGGTTTAGTCTATACAAACGTTGGAAGATAACGCCATGTTAGTAGCTTGACAGAACTGGTTCAAATCTTTTTTTCATACCTCAACTACACAGTTTTTTTGTAGCAGGCACAAATTATGACTGATGATTGATTGATTATGGGAAGCTTTACATGCACTTTCTGACAAAAAAGATTTTTTTTTTTTTTTTTTTAATCACACACACATTATGCCATTTTACCTGAAGAAAACTGAGTTACCTGGAATAGTTTTTAATCCCACAGTTAAATATATACATAAGTATTATACTCTTGGTGCCAAAGACAATAACAGTGACACACCAATGAGTCGTCTTATATTTATTTTTTTCATACATAAAAATGAAAAGAATAAGTATCCCCTTTGGCCATCTCTCAATCAAATATCTGGCATTCAATACTTTTATTTCATATCTCCCTGAAGCCCACACATTCGCATAATACCTTCATCTCACACAACACTGTCTCATTATTTATACAGTACCTGTCTGGAAAGAATATTGGGGATTGGAGTAAATAAGACACACAGTGAGTGTCTGGTGGAAGCTAGCACATGAGCATTTACTTTAAAATGCCCCTGTGGAGGACAGCTGCCAGGAAGTGAAAGTGAATCAGTAATGGCCTCCATAACAGGAAATCCATCCCTGATACCTGACATTTACACCAGGGAGGACAGATGCTCCTCGACGCCTCTCTGTCTGTCGCTCTCTTCCTCCTCTCAACCAACATGTGTATTTATTTATTTGTTTATTTATTTAAATCTCGCCACGGAGCAATCTGGGCTAAATCGTCCTTGAATATCTAGTACCTCACGGTGTGTGTGCAAAATTTTCAATCTGGTGTTGGTCAGGTTAGACATTCACAGCAGAGTTTACACACTGCCGTTTCCATCTTAACATACTGCCCTGTTATTTTGTTTAACACTTCTGTGTCATTCTGATGAAGAACTCCTTTATTTTACTTTTTATAGTGAATCTTAGCTCTTCCACTGACCCGTGGACACCATTGACAGTTGGCTACAACAAACAATTACAATAAACTGCTCTGCAGTATTTAAAGTGCAACTTCAAAAATTCAGTGGCTTTCAAGCACAATGGTGGCAGTACCAGGCCAATATAACATATTTAGAGAAAAATCGCCAAACAATGTCTGTTTTTAAGTGTTTGAACAGGGTTAGAAAGCTGCTGCTGAATTCACTGCTTTTCTCAGCGCGCTAACTGAGGCTGCTGTTGAAAATACTCAGTGGTTTGTAGCTGTTCGAGGTGTGTTGTCGCAGTCCTCTGTTGGAAGCCTTTGATTTCAATTGTTCCTCATTAGTGCTTCTGTTCACCAGAAATTGTGTTGGCTATGAAATATTCAGCAGCTCCAAAGCGAGCTGAAACTGTTGCTTCTGAATCAACGCTGAGCAGATTTTCCAAGCAGTTTTGGGGCATATTTCACTGTTTACTTTTGAGCAGTTTGTGTGTGTGTTTATTTTGGGTGATATCATAAACCAGACTGCTGTCTGAGGATCCAAATAAGGCACAGTGAACGTAAACTTCAGTTTGTAATAGTCTAAATACAACATAAAAGAAAGAAAGCCACCATCCTCCATCCACCACCAAGTCTGATTCAGTCCAGATTCATGCTGAATGACAAAGGTCTCTCACACCTGATGACTGATGTTTTCAGATGTTGCGTCTAATTAAAAAAAATGAACTCTGCATTGACCTGAGACTTCAAATTTTAACACAACACATTGGAATTCAATCCATGCCTATGCTGATTTATTCATTCAGCATAAAAGAGAAAGGAAAGATCTAACTTACAACCAATACATGCCAAATCAGATAGAGCCACTGAGAAAAGAAGATAAGCATATTACTGTGTATTTCTTTATTGAAATAGAGCAATGCATGCCATGTAAATGGCCGAGAGAATTCATCCAAATGACACTTCCTTGATTTGAATTTCAAAAGCGGCTCAGTGTAAGCAGAATAATCTTGTATTGGCTAATATTAATGTTTTATTAGCTGCCTGAGCTTTGTTCTGACTGTGAATGGACATTATCTTGTCATATGAAAAGACTCACTGCAAAGCCCAGAATGAAGTTACTACCATTGGTATTCAACTTGTTAAGCTTGCACTCGATTGAAATCAGTCTTCAGATTTCCACTTTCCTTACTCTGGAAAGTCATTTTCATAATAATAAAAAGAGCCTGTGGCATACAGCTGGAGTGAGTATGTATACTGGGGGAGACTAGCATACGTTGAAATGGACTTTTAGGATGAAACAGATAATATTATGGAGTTATCATGTTTCACTCCAAACTGTTATAGTAATTACTGTGTGTGTATGTGCTTTTCATAAGGCTCATACGATGGAGGAGGACTTTTTACACTCCAAGCACTTAAATAAAAGATTTGTGGTGTGAGGTGAAGATGATGTGATGTTTCAGTAGTTACTCCACTGAACATTCATCTTCTTCTTGAACTACCCCATGATTTTAATTACATTTTTTTTTTTTTTTTTTTTTTTTTAAATAATTCCAGAAGTTGTAGACTTGGTCTGATGTTGAAAGCGTACTTCTGAAAAGCTTTAGAGTGTTTTTTGTATGAGGTGTCTACAGGATAAAGGCCTCTCTGGGGCACAGGACAGCCTACATTAGGCTCTATTGGACAGCAATTCATTTGTAGTCCACACGCTAGTCTGTACCACATTTTAATATGAAAACTTTTATTAGTCCTTCCTCTGCAGAATATTTTTGGGAAAATGTTTACACTTCAAAAGTATGAAGAAACAACAAACTTATAAGAAGGAGAACGTTTGCCCTGCGGAGCACTGAGACCAGACCTGACAGTAGATAATATTGAGTTACTTGAGGATCTAATACTTTCAGGTGCTGCGGCTCAGGTTGTAGAGCTGCAATCAAGCATTATGTGTTACTTTATTCTAACTGAAATGTTTTGAGTGCCTAAAAGTCAAAGTCATGAATCCTGTAAGGAAAAGAATGATTGAACTTTAGTCAAAGCACTCTAAAAGCATGCACAAATTATCCTTTTAAACATTTCCACATTATGTTGATTAAAAATCCAGACGACATTCCATTCTTTTCTCAAAATGCAAAGTCACTTTATCATTTCAGGAACAAGAGTGGCATAGATCAATAAGATGTTTGCGCAACTGCATCACAAGGTATCTGCAGATTTGTTGACTGCCTGTTAACGGCTGACAATGTCCTTTTGTACTGACTTCCAGCTGTGTCTCCCTCCACTGAAATTACTCATGTTCGTGAAAACAGTTCAAGATGACTGTGCGACAAGGTGCATTATTATGCTGGTTGGAAAACAATACACCATGTTGCAAAGCAATTAGCAATTAAAAGATGAAGAAATTAAAAGATTACAAAAAATAAATAGAATAAAGTAATTGAAAGATTGAAAGAAGTTGTGGAAATAAAGAACTGCAAATAGTCAGCAACAATACCCAAATAGTTTGGCATTTGAACTGAAATTGGCTGTTGGGGGGCCACAGTGTGCCAAGGAAACATCGCAATAGGCTCAGATTATGGTCATTAAGGAGTCTGTTAAGTGATTCAAAATGTTCAAAATGAAGATGGATAAAAAGGTCTCACATGTACATGCATGTACACATGCAGAAAAGAACTTGTAAATGTGAAACTAAAATATGTACAAATATGCAATATAATATACAAATGAGATCAGCTTTGAATTAACACAAAGACAGTGAAAGAAGCGGTATTCTGTCTTTACTCCGGAATCTGTTGCAGAGGTTTGAGTCCACAGATTTATGCTGTTGATGTATGCATGAGTATTATCAAACCATCTCCATGTGTCAAAAGCTATCCAGACTCATCATGACATTTATGATTGCAAGTCTGAGGGACTGCCAGACAGACATGAGAATCTATGTTGAGAATGGCATCCACTTGACCTCTATCTGTAGTGCAGTTCAAATGTCATCTCCACACTTGGCCACCACTCTTTCTCTCTTGCTGTCTTTTCCCCTCGCATGCAGCCAAAATAAGGTTGATAATATCAGAGACTGAATGCTAAAATTATCTTCTTTTGTACAGATTGCAAAAGAGGTTAACAATGTCTGACCCTTTACTCGAAAGTAATTACGGAGGTGAGAATAAGTCAATCAGAATTTGAGAACAATTTGCAGAAAAGTTGAGACAGGAAATTACTGTTGTGGGCTGACGGCATCTATTTGTTTTTCTTTTTTAAGTTTGATCTGAATATCTTGCTTTTTATTTCATATCAAGGTCACCTGTGAGGTCGTTATAAAACCTCTGTACAAGGTAGGTGAAGTCTTTCATGCTTTCTGGGTGTGTTCAGAAAACACAATGAGAAATTTGACTGCTATAACCCAGTTGATGCTACAACAGCTTGAAGTAACACAATCATCTCCCTGTGGTATGAATAATTTACAATAGACACAACACTTCAAAATCTGTCAACGCAGTTAGATCCCAAGTGCAGCTGGATTCCAAACTCAACGGGCCCCTGGGTATTTAATCTTAAAATGGCATCAAATTAACCGCTATTCTATCCCATATCTACTGTGACAACCACCTACAACAAACAGATGCTCACACAAAAATATAGCTGCACTAGTAATGCACACACATGAAAGGACGGAGCACCCAGTGAGCCACCATGTTATAAAAAAAAAAAAAAACAAACAAACAAAAAAACGACAACCCAAAACGTTTAATTTTGATTGATTGTATAATGCTTTCAATCTCCAACCAAGACACGCAAATTAAATGGTAAGGGTCACGTTTCATAACCCACAGAGAATCATCCCCCAGATCTGCTACTCTGTCCATCTTTTTGATGTATTTATTTATTTATTTATTTTAATGAATGAAAAGGTGGAACTGAGGATGAGTGAGCTGTGACCAATTAGCTTTTTCCAACCTGACTCATGAGGAAAATGTTTAGTGTTTAATGTTTAGTAATAAATCAGAAAAAAAGGTGGGTAATTTTCTCACTGACCTCACATTGTTTGTCATTCAACATGCCAAACATGTGAATGAAATGCTATTATTCAGGTTTCAGTGTCAAATAACTTAAATTGAAATATGAAATATAATAATTTATATTATATTTTTTATATATATAAAAGTATATATATATATATATATATATATATATATAAAATATAATAATTAGTACATCAAATTTCACTTCTTCAAACAACCATCGAAGTGCCCCCTTGATGGTTGGTAGATGGAATGTAAGAAGTCACTTGGTTGTAGATCCTTGAAGATATTTCGCCTCATCCAAGAGGCTTCAACAGTTCTGACTGACTGGTGGGAAAACCCAGGTATTTAACCCTGGTGGGATTTATAGCAAGGCCAGTGAAAAACATGCAGGTTTAAGGCTCCTCAGTGTTGGCTTTACCTTTCAGACCAAAGGTCTGCATGCAGTTTTTTAAACAGCCTGTGACATTACTTTATTGCTCTGGTTAGTGTGTTGCTTCATTCTCACAGCACTGCAGCTTGTTTTTGTTTTTTGTTTTACTTGTTTGAAATGTAAAACAAAGGCTAAAGGAGAGCAAATGATGCGCTTTGATTTGTTAGTTTGTGAGAGACTTGACTCCAAATGAATGCTAATATCTTATCAGTTTTAAAACTGAAAACACTTTGTTTTGTTCACTGTTATGACCGGTTTATAAATTACCTTACAATGGTTTTGACTTGCTTGTTACTCCAGGTTTGCTATGGAATTCACTGCCCAAATCAGCTACAGAAAGAAAAAGCTTTACTCAGAGCATCTAATGTCGGTCCTACTTGGACATTTTGGGGATTTTGACAAAATTGCGGAGCCTTTAGATAAAGTTTTAAAAACTACAGTTAGCCTTCCCTTCCTGCATAAGCAACCTGAGGGCGCATATTTCCAAAATATGCGCCCAAATGACCCCCTGTAGACGTAATCACACCTGTCATTGTATTTCTGTGGAAATAACACACAAAAAGAGATATTCAAATAGCTGCATATGTGTTATTTTGAAAAAGGAATCATCAAATGCAATTTTTGACCAATTTTGACAGCACTAGTAATGGCAACCATCAGAATACAGCGCCTACCAGGATTGGATTATTTAGTGCAATATTTATACAGGTCTGTAAGCGGTACACATACAGGTTGTTATGATGGAAACTGACTCGTTCTGACAGCCTCTTAATATGGCAACACTCAACATGAAATAGACTGACCAAATAACATCAGTGCCACTCTGTCATGTCTCCCAGGCTCTCTGATTCATCCCTGCCTTTTCTGTTGTTGTCACTGTGCTCCTGTTATTGTACTGTATGTGATGCAAAACCACAATCACGTGATGAAGTGAGTGTACTGGAGAATTTTTACAATGATGATTATCTTGTCAAAATGCAGTGTGCACCCTCAGACCTCATAACATGGATTAGAAAAGGGGAAAAAAAAAAGCCTAATTATTACCAGTATTCTGGATTTCCGTCTTCTTTGTGGGCAGGTACAGTCTGATAAAATATCAAACAAAGCTACTGTGTATCCCTGAAGGGAACAGTTCGCCTTGTCTTTCAAGGCTACACAATTCATGATTGACATGTCAACATCTTTCCCTGTCCCTAGAGACTCTGAATGACACATTGAGTGCAGAGCAATATCTATAAATAAAACCTGGCCTTTGTCACAATAAATCTTTTTTACATGCATATCATAAGATTTTTTTTTACACAGAAACTTTCAAATTCATAATTTTTTTTTTTTATGTGCATCAGTGACAAAGGGGGTCATTGAGAATGATGTGAAGCTCTATGGCTGATAAGACAGAGGCAGCAGTCAAAACTAGAGCAAACATTTAAATGTAGATACTAAAGGTAACAAAGCATCTATGTTCAAATTGATGGCATTCTATAAGAATTAGTTGATACTGCTTTGTTATTAACTTATTTTGCCTTTCACAGTGCTTGTCAAATTTTCAGTCTGCTGTTTTCTTAACAGACATTTTGAGAGGTCTTTCTTTCACAAGCAGCTTTACTATCTGGACCTCTCCCTGGCTCTGTGTTGTGTGTGTGTGTGTGTGTGTGTGGTAGGCCATGCGTGGTGCACCCCATTTCATTTCTGTTGCTGGAGCCTCCAGATGAGCTGTCGCCTTCAATACTATAAGATGTAGATGGCCAGATCAATGGGATTGGTGAGCTGTGCAAAAAAACCACTCAAATTGAATTTCAAAGTACAGAGAGAGAGCAGACTATCTCAGTCTAACTGAAGATGATCAGGGAATATATGATGTTATCTGCTGAGCACAGTGCTGTTTACATATGTGCCTTGCTTCATGCATAGTGTTGGCATTTTGTAGTATGTAGAGGTTGGTAAAACAATATGTTTAATATATTCACCCTAATCTTCAATCAGAGCACTGGCTGTTAGTTCAGTCATCAGTGTTGTCACTGGGGAGATCGCCCTCCTCCAGCAGACTGTGATCATGCAGTAAAGTACTTCACCTTTTCTATCTCTGCCCTATTAAAGCTGAAACAGAGGTGTGGGCCATTCCCAAGCACTGCTCATTATAAGTGATTAATAGTTTTCATCAGCACAAGGTCATTAGGGGCCTAATAAACAGCCTCCCAGAGTAGCTCCATGTATCTCCCGCAGCTTATTCCACTCTTAATTGTGATCTTTTACTAGAAAATAACTCATGCAATAACAATGCATTTGTTCTTATATAAACTCCACTGATATAAAGCTTGATCAAAGACACTGACCTTGTTTTAATTGGTAGGCTGCAGCAGAAACCAAGAGGACACTTATTGATGAAGTTTAGTTAAAAGTGGAAGCTGGGGGTTAAAGGTCATGTTGGCATGCATTGACTCAATTACGCTTTCAGGTGATCATGTCCACAGGTAGTTACTAATGAACTGTAAAATGACAATCAACCTTATAGCTGAGCCTACATTTTAACCATTTGGGATCATTGTGGTGATGGAGCTGTCTTTAGCCATGGAGTTACTTGTTCATTCTCTCCAAGAAAAGATTTTTATGTCCTCCAAGCTTTTCACCAATCTCAAATTTTGGGTAGCCCTGAAAGAAGTTAGAAGTAAAGGATGGGATTGCTTCGGCATTGCTGTAAACTTTTGATAACCTTTCGGTCCTCCACCATAGTTTTTTTGCTCACTCCAACCATGTTTTTAAATTCCACTCCAAACTCCTCTAAACTCACACAATGTTTTTTCCCCCCAATTGAAACTTAATGGCTGAAAACAAGCATTTAGACAAGCAAATGCCATTCTTCTGTTGTAGACTCGTTCCCTGCAAATATCATAAATGGGCTCCTGCCAAATGAATTTAGTCAGATGTAGAGATGGGACTGGATTGTGAATCTAGTCTTTTAAACAAACACCAATGGCCCCAGTTCTGCAGATGGGCGCATTTATCCTTAAGTAGACTTTGCTGATTGTTTGTTGATTAATACTTGGCAATCCAGCAGCCTCTTAGCTGGTAGAAAAATAGCTTCATGATGAACAAAAACACCTACTTAGAACACAGCTATGTGGAATTGCTTCTGATATTCTCATTATAGTTATACCTTTTAAACATGTTCCCAGGTTTTCTCTTGGGTTCGAGTAAACATTAAGACTAAGTATAAACCCATTAAAGCTTCACTGCTGATGAGGATGATGAGGACGGACCCAAACTCAATTATTCTGATACTTAAACAATGAAGCAGCAAGTGGGCCGCCAAAAACTCTTGAAGGGTATAGTGCAATACATTTCGTCTGGTGGTCATTAGACTTGCAAACAATGTGCTTGTTTATCATAATAGCCGAGGATGCCCCTGTCAGACGAGCTTGTTTATTTCTCCTTGTCTTCGGCTGAGTGTCCTCACTTGATAAATATTCTATTAACTCTTCTGTTCCGCTTAACAGTCCAGCTGTGTGGGACTCCTGTTTGGTCACAAATGCACATCCGTGCACACACACACACACACACACTTAAAATCAAATTTCAACATAATCATGCACATCTATATGTTCAATCTGTGCACACAAGGAACAGTTGCACAAAGAAATGTCATCATATATCTTTCTGTTTTCTGTCAACCAAACACACAGCTGTACACACAGTCTCCTCATATACTGTATATTTAGGACATCCAGTGTGTCTGCTTGGACCCCGAATTTTGAGGATTGTAGCACAGTTCCCTGTAGGCTAACGGCTCATGTTTTTAGACCTCCAGAACATATATTACCACCCCCCCCCCCCCCACACACACACACACACACACACACACACACACACACACACCAAAGGCCTGTTTGCTAAGTAAATTAAGAGAATATAACAAAACAACAACAACAACAAAAAAACACATGCATTCCACCCGGTGTCTCAGTGGTCCTTTATCTTTCATGCTGACCACAGTTTAGGAATGAGTGGAGAAATTAATTTAGTCTCTCTGTTACAAGAGCATATCAAATTAGGCAGCAGAAAGCATGCTCAACTCATTTATTGCATCTTTCTTGACTCCATTGTGCTTGAATAAGATAGGGTGGTCCCTTTGAGCAGCAAAAGGGGGATTAGAAATTTTTTTTTACTCCCAGAGAGAATGGAGCACGTAAATAGAGTCAATATTACGCTTCATAACGAATGTCAATGAGGCGAAGACCAACATGTTCCACAACTGGCTAATTATATAATGTAATAAATCCACTTGTTGGAGTTAATATCAGTTTCTGCATAAAATGAATGGCTGGTGGGTGTGACTTGGATGTTAGAATGAAGTCTGGGCAACTGCGGACATAGCGAATAACTGTCGCCTACTGCCAAGGTAGTAAACTCTGCGGGCTAACAGGCTGAGAGGGCACATCTCCATCAGGCTTCTGCAGGCGCAAAAACAAGAATCGGCAAGAGCAAACTTTGAGCATATTCCACTGCATACACACACAACAATGGCAATACATGCAACGCCATAAACAAAATTTTTGCACCTGCATGTGTAAAAAAACAACAGCTGCTCATCTAGCAATCCAGTCATTACATTGGGTCTGAATATTCTTGCAGTAATTGTAGTAGAAGCAGGCATCCAGTCTTTAATTTTTAAAAAGAATTTTGTTTAATGTGCAATAATAAATGAATTAAGGCTAATAAATGTATTCAGCTGTAACCACACGGTTATCACCGCACAGTTTTATAACATAGCATAAGACATATAGCTCAGCTTTACTATTAGCACCTGCTAAATATTGAGTTCACTCTCTCTAAATATGCCCCTCAGACACTCCTGTCTCATAAACACTCACTTCAAATCTACATTTATCTTTGAATCACTTTTTATGATGTCATGTCCGTGTTATAAAATTACGCCTATCAGTGTGCGCCATCAAGCAAATAACTGTTTTACAGGTCCGGGGTTGAACCCTGCGTGCTAAGAGAGTGTCATTTTAGTCATGCCTGAGGATAAGACAAGTGTCTTTCTCTTTTCACTGGCTGTCTTTCTCGTTTTTTTATTTTAACAGGCACACACACGGATGTGCATATTCAAAACAGCACTTTTGCAATCATGTATTTGCTTAAAATTACTCCACCACAAAATTGTAGCAGTTTATTACAAGCAGTGCTGCTTTTTCATGAATAGTAAATGTACTGTCCTTTTTAATCATATGTAATCCTATTTTTTTTTTTTTTTTTTTCTTTTGGTATTTCCTGGAAATATTTTTGCCAGCATGTAATCAGTTGAAATGAAGTTGCTTGAAGTTACCACCTAATCAAACTGCTGATATATCCAAATACGGGGAGGAAGTTTACAATGTTTCCAAGAGTAGTTTGGGGCAGTGGTTAGGTTGAACTTTTATTACACACATGATCTTGTCTTCTGACTTCAGAACTACTTTTGAACTGAGTCTAGAGGATATGACAGACATCTCTTGAAGTTAGATAAGTGATGAAATAGTTAGTATTCTGAACATCTGTCATAGCAGTGGAGGGGTCGTGCCCTGCGTAGTGCATACACACACACGAACTGAAAGTTCCAGTGGAAAAAAAAGGCATAAAAATGCACAGAAGCTTCAATTACTGATTTTCATGTCTGTACCGCAAATGTGACTGATGTGATTGGAAGGATATGTTTCAGTGTTGTTTTGTTCTTTTGCTCATCACAGATGAGCAAAGGAACTGTGGCATGAGTACCCCTTGAATGGCAATTTAGTCTTGACAGATGTGGTCAGAATGCTAAATAATAGCATTGATCATCTGTGATCTGATTCTGTCTCCATCAGGCTGATGTTTGTGGGGCTGTCCCATCTATAATGTGTCTATTTGGATGTAAAAGCAGCAGATCAGGCTCACATTTTGACTTTTAAAGATTGTTCTTCATGTGATCAAGATGTCTGCCTGTGCATACCCAGGCTGGATGGAGTATGTAGTCTTTACAGCTGGTATTGGGCTCAAAAGTTCATATTAGGATGCAGCCAAATATTTTTTTTCATCATCATCAATGAAAGGAAGTCCTAGCAAAGTCCTTGCTTCCAAAATGAAAGAGCCAGCTGTATAAATCAATATAATAAAGGATCTTAAGTAAATCCATAAATAAAATGTATAAATCAGTGCCTAAGCACATCAAAGATGTTTTTATAGCCAAATTCAGCACAGTGAAGCAAAGTGATATTGATTACCTGTGGGCTGACGGGCCCTTGATTCTGAATTCATTTGCCACCACCAGCAAGTTTTTCTTCTCTCAGGGGCAGAAGAAAAACATACTGGTCCTTTTATCGGCTGTAGGTGCAGCCTGGTGGCTGACAGCCAAAGTGCTCTTTACACCAAATTCACTGAATCTCACATGCACACAAAGAAGCATACAACAGGCACAAAGGCATAAATTCCCCCGCTTCACCCATCATTCATGCGCACACACACATAACACACAGCATGCCTCTTACTCACTACAGTCTTGGGACTAAAACATAAATTGGCGCCATTCTTCAACTTGCACAGGCAAGGTGTCTGAGAGAGTCAATAGTCTACTAATTACATGGCGTTAGAAGTCCAGGTCTGGCACTGTGGGTCTGGCTGCAAATCATTATCTGAGCCCCTCACGCACCACAGACATATTGGCATGTGGTCCTGACATGGGGATTAGCTGTGAGTGCCAGAGAGCCTGTGACCAGTCCTGTTTGTGAAGAGGGAAAATGGAATTGTGCTGAGAGGCTTTGATAATGTACGAAAGGTGGAGTACACAGATATAACTTCACTTGTGGTTCTGCTAATACAGGTTTGGGTGGCTGGGCTGGATAACCCACATGATAATCTTCAGAATAATCACAAATTCTAAACAAGTCGTTCAGGAGAAAGAAAGAATGAAATTGAAGAACACAGAAACCTTCTCTGACCGTTTGGCAGTGCTTTCCAAAACTATTGGAAATAACTGTTTCAAAAGTATAACCATATACGAATAAGGTCTGACTAGGTTTAGGCACAAAGTCGACTTGGTTAATGTTAAGGAAACTTAATGGCTTTCATCTAGGTTTGCAGACCTTTGTTGTCATGGTTACAAAAATAACCACTTGGCTGACGTTATAGGAAAGACCAGCATCCAGTAACTGCAAACTAAATGTTGGTAGGAAAAGGAAAACCAGCATTTGTCTCCTCATGCATGTGTCTTAGAAATTATATTGATATACAACCAAACTGTTTCCGTGGTTACAATGTGGTGGCAACAGAATCAATGGCTGGATTATGTTCGGAGGCAATGCTGCTTTTGAGTGAATGAAATGCTGCATTTGTAAAAGGCAGCAGAGGTGCCAGGAGGTAGTTCGGATGGATTGCAGGCGTACAGACTGTCACTGTCACACTAGAGACTGGGGTTTGAATCCAAACTCCCTGTGGAGAGGTACGGGCAACAGCACTGGAAATGCACTATGACCCAGTTAAACATTGGGGTGTTTGTGAAATGTGCATTAACATGTTTTGTCTGAAGTCACTGTGACTGTTTTTCTATATTTAGTTCAGCCTTTAATATTGGGCTCATCTTAACGAGGTAAACACAATCATAAAGGAATTTTATCACGCTTTAGATACAGTTAGATATGTTACAACAAAAAGGGAATAAACAAATGTCTGTGGTTAGTTTAATTTTATTTTATTGATAAATTTGGTGTCAATGTATTTCACATTACTATCATTGGCACTGAAAGATTTATTGATTCCATTATTGGATCTGGTTATTGGACCAAAGCAGTACTGATTCCCTGAATGTTTCCTTAACTATTTCTGTGTTTTTGTGACTCACTTAGCTTAGGCTACAATATAAACATAAGTCTATGACTGCAGTTTTATTATTCATTTTATCAGCTGTATCAGGCCTGTAAACTGACTCCCCAGATCCAAACTGGTTTAATCGATATGTTTTGTTTTCAACTGTTGACTGCCAAGATATTTTGCCGCTTGGTAATGTTAGTACCAGTCAGTAGACTGGTGATGATATTCTCTCAGGCCATCAATCTGCCACTGTATAATAAATGAATCACTTATCAGCTACTCCTTATCAGATATCTCTTTCTTGGCTAATCTATCATACTGTATATTTATTGTTAACTGTGAGCTGTGAACATGAATAATCTGCGTAAAGAAAAATCATCTGGGATGTGCAACAAAGAGACAAAACTCATCATAGTGTTTCCAAATGGACACACTGAAGGATTTCAGACAAGGCTGTTGTTTACCACTGCATAGGTAGATGGCCTTGCATGTCCTGCCAAGCATGGAGGAAATTAATATTTTCCTGTATTAACACAGGCGAATGAAATGGGTATGGGTGAGAAAAAAAAAACCTGGAGTGGAGGAGTTGGGTGGGATAGGTGTGGGTTAAATTCATCTACACAGCCCCTGAGAGAAGAGGACGAGGAGGAGGAAAGTGGGAGGACTAATTGTCTTTGTAGAGGCTCATAAAGTGTAGGGTCATTAGTGTTAATCATGCTGTGCTGTCACCTAGGCAGCTGTGATTATCGGACTTCTATTGTTGCCGCTGCTATCATCCTCCTCACATTGTAAGTGCTCTGTGTCTTTGTTCTCTTGTGCGCCTGGACATCTCTCCTTTTCACCTGTATCTGTCTGGCTGTCGTTGATGTTTTTTAAACTATTAAGTGGATGCTTTCTCACATTCTCACTTGTCATCATCAATCCATCAATTCTCTCTGTTTCCATTCACTTGTTGATAGATCTACCACACTTCAAGGTTCATGTCTGTAGTTGACTATTTTCCTCTTATTTCCCAAAGGAATATTCTTAAACAGCAAGGATCATGTGTATTTATGTTCACCACAATTTAATATGCATTCATAATGTCTCTGAAGAAACTAGAATTTATAATGGCCTTCCCCAAGCTGCCTCATTACCACCACAACCCTCTCATCACTCATCGCAGTCTACCTGTCACATGTTTGTAACTGAACCAGTTATTATTTCACACACAGCTAACATTAAGCTGTTTAAATGGGAGATACTCACCCCCAGGTAGCCTGACATCATACTACGACTCCTGCTGCTGCTGCACGTTGTCTTCAATCTTGTTGCTTTTCAGGTGTGACATTCTCAGCCTCACTCCCGTAGATTCGCCTTTACACCCCCAATCAAATGAAATACTTGTGCAACAGAGAGCTCTAAAAGCTTGTCTAAAAACCCCGCTAAAAGTCAGTTTTTGTCTGGTAGCTTTCCTTTTGAGCAGAGAAGTGGTCACTCGGATTGAATAATGCTGGTCATCATGAGGCGAATCCATTTCTAATGTGCCAACATCAATTAGAAATCTGCCTACAATAAGAAATACATCTTGAATGAGCTTATAGATATTTCTCCCTGTCTTCAGGTACAACCCGTATAACCTGACCAGTGGGAGGCATAGGAGACCTTTGATGCGGTTATGTTTTAGGTCTGGGTGTGATTTGGCTAAGGTCAAGAAAAAAAGTTCCTTCTGGGTGTGGATACTGTCATATGTGCCTCCTGACCCTTTTTTGTCCTAGTCAGTATTGTTACAGTCACTTGGGGTTACCCCATAAATAAATTATGGATGGTGATAAACTGCAATACAGCCGACTTTTTGCACAAGTTTGTGAACATAGTTATATAGACATGTCTTACATCACTACACAGAAATGGTATTGTCAATGTATTCTTCATGATGCTACTCTGTCATTAAGTAAAACACAGGATGTAGGACATCACCAGCTTCCTGTGTACTGTGAAATGACCTGATGGTTCATGAATTATATAAAATGTTATCCAACATATGATTTTCTTAACATTAAAAGACCCAGCACTTTGACAACACATGTCAAATGACAAAAGATTAAATGACAATATCACCTTAAGACCACACTGAAAGTCTGTAATATAGTGTACCTTCATATTCGACATCCTCTCAATGGATTTATCTAGTTATAGAGTGTATGGACTAGATTTCAATGCAGTTATGAAAAGGTAATAAGCTGCTGAAATGGATCCCGGTGGGGGGAATTATTCTGATCCACAGCGGCCTAAAGCCATATTATATGGTTCTCTTCAAGGTTACATATATGAAGGTAAAAAGGGTTGCCTGCACGCAGGTCTAAAAGAGGAACAGTGTGATTGATAACCCTGGACTTTCTTTCAAAAACACACCTGAACCGCAAATGTCTGCTCTGCTCCAGCAGGCTGCACGGTTCCTTTTGTTCCTTTCCTCCAGAGAGTGAGGCATAAGCTTGAGACAATAGGTTTAATGGGATTATAAAGGGCATCAGAAGAGTTTCCATGGATCACAAAGCTCACAAGAGATACACAGGGTGAGTACAGCACCAAATGAGACAGTCAACAAGGCGAGATAGGTTTCTGCTTCCTGTAACAATATGCTGACTGCCCATCTTGTCTGCTTTGAGTAGGCAGCTTAGGGACTTTGGGAGCTGCATTGAGGGTCAGAAAGAGGGTCTGGGTCGATGTTCTGGGGCCCTGAACTGAAAACCCAATTATCCCAGCATTTCAGTCAAGCTTAATTAGGGTTGTCAGATGTGCAGCGGATTCATTATGTTTCTAATTAAGTCCCTATCAGCCCCATAGAAATAATGGCTTTATGGTACGTCAGAACCAAGCTGCACTCTGCTCACATGATTGCAAAAAGCTGTCCTTTGGCAATCTTCCTGAGTGGGTGGTCGCATGGAGGCTGTTGTAAATCAGCAACAATCAGCAAATTGTTGCTGATTTACACTATAGTAATACTACAGGGGTTGGTGCTACAACCTTCTTATGCTTTCGTGTGAGACATTTTTCTTTTCATTGCCAATTATGTGCATCTTATTGAAGCTTGCACTTTATTTTAATTTAGATCGTGGTTGTGCAACTGAAAAAACATGGAAACCTTACTTACTGAGAGTTCTTATTAATGAACTGACTGCAAGGGCAAATACGGTTGTTGTTTTTTTTTTTTTTTTTAATCCCATTTTGTTTTGAGAATCTGTTAAGGCTGATGCTTAACAAGTGACACTACACAAAAATGATTTGGAGGTTGTTTCGAGAATGTGCAAAAGAATACCAAGGGGTGCAAAAGTCATTTTGATCTTCAGAAAGGTTTCCAACCTTTTATTATTCTGTTCAAAACATAGACTTATTCATGTGTATTCATACGCAAATGCATTCATTCTACAATAGGAGCACCTAAGCAAAGATATGAAGCATTATCAGTAAACACACACTACAAAACATGTCACAACCACTCAAAGCAAAGTCATATAGCTTGTGGGGCTTTTGGCCTTTATCTACTTCATGAATTTACGTGCTACTCAAGGGAAGGCAAAGAGAGTGCTTTGACATTGTTTAAGGCTCCAGTGCCAACCAAAACACAAGTTGTGTTTTAGTAGCAACTAACTGATACTGATTTGAATATTTCACAGTATGAGGCTTATAACTCTGAGAGGAGAGGTAAGTCAGTACATGGAAAATATTTGGAACACGTAGAGCATCAACGAGCAGGAGTAAAAAAAAAAAAAAAATGAAATTAAACCGGTTGCCCTGCTGCAAACAATGAAAACAACATTTATGTGGCTTTTTATTTTTTTATTTTTTATTTTTTGGGTTGATTACTTATTTTTAACCATCAACGATTGGAATGCATACCTTCATATGTGGTTCTCAGTCACTTTATGTTTTTTGAAACTTCAGCTTCTATAGAGCCCCGGCCAAACAATGGATGAAATTTTTGTGCAAAACTAACTAACCACCAATGCAGATGCAATGAAGCTTCGTTCGGGCACAGGTCTCTTTTCTGTTTCTGTTTTTTCACTTGTCTTCTTAGTGATTTCATGGCTGTACTGCAATGAGAATTTGATTGCAGGGCAATACAGCTGGCCCTTACAAACTTCTTGGTTTTCTGATGTTAGAAACATGCTGATTTTCTTTTACTAAACAACATTTTTTTCTGTAATCAGACTTCTATTTTCCATGTTGGCTTCAGCAGGCTATTACAAGATATAAGAAATTCTTTGCAGTGATCTTGGATGTTGTATACTACACGTCTGCCCTATATGAAGCTGGACTCTCAGCGTACTAGTAAAACCTGCTGCTTTAAAGGGACATTAGAAAAATTGATGCTATTGCTGAACTCCACCCAACTCCACCTCCTCATCCATGCTTATATGCTATTACACCCTGTTTTTACGTGCTCCCAGTCTCACTAAACCTAAAAGTCCACAGTCCTTGAATGCTGTGTTCTGTTGTGTAGCTCATTTAGGGGTCAGCCAACATATAGAAAAATCAATATCAATATAATTCCTGTCCAAGTGACCAGTGTTGCAAACAGTTTCCTAATGATAGGACCTTTTCTCTTATTAATGGTAGATCAATTGTACACCATTTTGACAGATAACCCAATGTTTCTAATGTGCACAAGTGTACAAAGTGGAAGAATATATTATTCAGTCGGAAAGACTGCATAAATATACTTAAAAATATTTCATACATATGCTTTTACATGCCAAAATGTTGTTTTTTTTTTCATGGCTAGCAACAAACCCTAATAAGAATGTAATCGACCTACAGTAATACACACATATAGATATATGGATATATGTGGTCCGTAATGATGACTGAAAGGCTCTGTCTCCCTCGAAGGAGATAAATCACTGAAAAGGACTTTTTTGCATTCAGTAAACGTCGCTGTCTTTAATTGTAAGTCCTTCTTGCAAGGCATTCAGCTCTGTCTATGTGTGTGTGTGCAGCTAGTGGGATTTTATTTTATCGTCCAGTGGAGCAGAAATATGGGAGCCAGTCGGAGAGCAATGCTGCTGGAAGACATTTAGAGGAGCTGCGCAAGTGCCTGGTGGGGATAATGGGTACTGGGAAGCAGGTGATGGCCTGGATAGCCCTCAACAGTACTTTGTTTGTCCCAGCCGAAAGATGCATTTTTCTTTTGTGACAGCACTTTGTAAATAGACAGACATAAATAAGAAAATTCTTGGTTGTGTGGTATATATATTTAGGAGAGATCAGCATAAACACAAGCCACCAAAAAAACAGAAAGAAAGACCCTAACAATGGTAACAATGATCATATTTTCTCTTTCTCATGAATATCTGAAATGTTACTCATGGTGGGGGTGGCAGAAATTTAAATGGGAGTGAGACTATCTGTCCTGCTGTGCAGCATGTGGCCTTGACCGCTTAATAGCCCTGAGACAGTGGGTTAGTGTAGCCGTGTTATTTTTCATCTTTTTGACAGAAGGCTTGACACTTATTTTTTGAGTCCTTGTTTTCAGCTGTCAGTGTCAGTATACGCTTAAGTTAGCGAGTGACGAGGAGCCCTGCCAGAGTGACTGAGTCGGTTGTCATGGAGAGTCATTCTTGGTCAGCAGTTTTCTTTGAATTACTCCAAAATTCAAACAAGATTTATTGCTGATTGCATGACAAAAGTTGTGTATTCATGGGGAAAAATATGAAACTGAAACTGATTGGCACACTGTAACTATACCCAGCTGATTGAAAACTGGACACTGAGAAATGGTTCTCGTGGAAAATAAACCTTATTAAACATAAGATGAATTATAGAAACTACAGCATGTGGAAGTCAGTACTAAAATGAAGACCAAATCTTGTGGCGACTGACTCTGTACCAACACTCCCTGGCTTCTGCTTGGCAAGATAAAACCAATGACTTTTTTTAACAATTTAATTAAATTTTCTTCCAGCTCGCCAATGCCTGTGTAACAGTTTTAACCAAAACGTTTTCTTCAGGCGGGCCAGCACACAACGTTTGCTTGGTTTTGAGATGAAAATCGGGCCTTCTGCTATGCCACTGAAAATACAACATGGTGGCGTTTGTGAAATGTTTTGTGTAAAGTTGAGGAACACAATGCATTACCAGGAAACAGCATGATTTTCTACTTATGAATAATCCTAGATTAGCAGTTTTAATTTCCTGCCAAACTCATAAGAACCTTATTAACCCACCTACTATGCGCCGACTGGAAATTTAATAACAACAAAGACATGTAAATGTCCTTATATTTGAAGTATTTTGCCTGAAGGAGTGAAATATGATATTTGAATTCCTCGACAGAAAAGGATTTTCATGTGTTTCACAGGATATGATTGAGATGTGCTTCTCTCAGGAATGCGGGGTGGACAGTACAGTTACTTGAGAACTGTGTTTTTTAACTATCTGTACGTGACTATTTGACTCTACAATAATAATAATAATAATTGTTATTATTATTATATTGTGCTTTTGCTCCACTATGTTTCTATTTGCCACTCTTTCCTATGAAGCAGAGCTTTTAGTCAGCTGAATTAATTTTCTTTTGTTTTGGCAAAACTATCACAGCCGACTCCTACACTTTCCTCCATCGTGTTGTGTTGAGCTGAATTTTCAGCTCAGTTTGAGCCTGAACAAAGGCTACACTGGCGAAATCTAAGGCAGAGGATTCTTCGCTGGACCACCCACGGCCTCATCTTCAGTCCGTGTATGAACATTTTTGATTTTTCGAAGTTTGCGGCGGTGAACTCAACCAAACTTTAGCACCCGTAATGTGAGTTCACCCTGTGCCTTCAAAAAAGAACGCTGAGGTTTGTAATGTTAAACACTAAAAGCTTCTAAGCAGACAGCTTGGCTGTGACTCAGTTGTGTTTTCATAGTTGCTTATATTGGGGCTGTTTACTTTTAAAAGCAAAGTCTCACTTACTTCAACTCAAGTAAACATTTGATTGAACAATTTTCACTCAGAGTAATATTTGACCAGAAGTACTTCTATTCTGGCTGAACTAATGGAGTTGAGTACTTTGTTTACCTCTGCGGAGTTGATGTGTCTCTTTCTGTAATGTGATGGCTTACTTTGCAGAACATCATTGCAACATGTTCTCTTTGACTATGTGATGCACTTTTCTTGAATTTGACTGTGATGTGTCACTGAAGAGTGACTGGGACATTGCCCCGTCTTGGACGTAACTGTGATGAGTTCGTTTTTGCTTTTTGTTTTTTGGAGAGAGAGACTGTGGCTGTCTTTTCCAAGAACTTGATCATTTAATTGAGACATTTGTTTCTGGAAACTGGCGGTGATTCATTCCAGTCCAGATTTTTGTTTCTTTCAAGAATGACTTTGTTTTTCTTATGTTTTCTGACAGTGAGAGCTAGGCCGTACATCATTCATGACTAGATGTAACACAGATGTAATAAAGGTTATAAAATCAAAAGCAGAAGAAAACTGAAAACGAGGGTAAAATTTCTATTGCAGCAGGCAAATTAAGAATTACAATCTTCTTAAAGGTTGTGTTTCAGCTAAAATGGATAGTTGTTTCTTTTCAGCTTGTCAGCTGCCCACATTGCCAATTTGCAGAGAACTTTCTCTTGCGTCTAGAAAATCTCACCTCTGAACGCACAGACGGTGTTTCTCATTTTCACCGGGCAGGAACCTGCCAGAAAGCATTTGAGATGTAAAGACAAGAATTGCATCTTCTAGGCACTGAGCATCCCCCGTCTAACATAAGCATTAAACAAATCACAAATACATTGGCCTCTGCAAGCGGACCTTGGCAAGTTGTGTATTTTCAACAGCAGCAGTCTTGCATGTCAGCCTTGCCACACTTGTCCCTATTGATTTCTGTAATAGTTATGGGGGAAAAAAATGGGTTTTCATTTCTGTAGAAAGCGTGTATTGAACCACATCCTCCAAAAGACCAAAGACTTTCAAGTTGCGGAGAAACTGTTGCATTAACATATGGACTTCCAATAACCTGTTTACCTCATTAACTCTGCAGATGGGAGATATGATGAAAATACAAATTCATAGCTGACCGTTAAATATAATGTAAAACTTACTGAAAATGTCGAACCAATATATGAACAGAATTTTTTTAAAGCACTAAAATACTGAATGAGTGGGGCACTGAAACAACTGCATCCTGCATCATTTCTTCATGTCCTGAAGCAAAGATTGTTATGACAGTAACCAGAGAAACTAAGATTCATTGGGTACACACAGTTGGCTTTTGCTTAAAAATATGGAAAAGGAACCATGTGCCATTTCATTTTGCACCTCATTTAGCAAGCTAAGCAGATAACCCATTATTGGCTGGTGGCAGAGGACTAGCAGACCTCTGTGTACAACACTGATTGGATGGTGACAGAATTAGCACAGCTGAGGGTGTCACACTCCAAAGGTCAGGAGCTTGTGGTGATTGAATATTAGCTTGCATTGCACAAATGAAATCAATTACCTTCGTGCTTCAGGAAGACAGAAGAGAATACAGAGAGAGGGGAGAGAAAGAAAGAAATCAGATGGAAAAGGACATTCACAGCGGAAGGTTAGTGGAGACTGACTGCTCTGGTTCACAGCCACGATCACTCACACTCACATTCGCCTGCTGGCCTATGAGTCTTGTTGCCGTTGCAGTGCCCATATCCACGCTGATGTAAACGATCTGTTCACACCTTTCTTACCTTATCTGTAGACGCTGACTTTAGTGCACACAAAAAACACAATTTTTTCCATAACAAGGTTTTTAACAAGAAGTTGAAAAGGTTGCATCGTGCTGTGATTCACATTGCCCTTTTGTTGATAACAAGGCTATCACATGTGTCCTCTCCACCCACTGCCAGCTCTCTCCATTCACAGTATTAGTGAGGCCCTTTGCGTCTCTCAAGTCAGAGTGGTAATTTTTCAGCCTTTGATACTGTTGTCTCTTGGTTAAAATTAGATTTATTCTGTCCTCTGATATATAAATCTGTCTTAACCAACCTTCATTTAGCAGACTGGAGTCTATTTTGTCATTTTCAGCCTGATTTCACATTACGTTATGGACCATCCTCCTTGTCTGTGAGAGAAATCCTGCTGGTGCGATAATTATTAAATCTCATTGATACACCAATATATAACCTATGTTTCCAAATACAGTTCATTTGTTTAACCACAGCTTCTTTTTTTTTTAAGGTTTCATATGGAGATGCAGATGGTTATTATGGGTGACATTTTCATCCACCAGCAACAGTTGGCTTTTGCACACGTCAACAGAGATCCAAATGATCTTTTTTATGCTCATGCAACAAAAACCAGAACAAAAATTGCAAATTGGTCAGAGCAAAACAAATGAAATGCAATGTGACATTGGGCTCAGCAATATTGATTGTGGTGTGTCAGTAATAGCAGGTCCATCCAAACCTCTCCCACCAGACTAAAGCCAGTCTCTAAGTGCATATTGTACAGCAGCGGCAACAGTGGCCAACATCAGTATGCTGTAGATCCTTTTGTAGATTTTTTTTTTTTTTTTTTTTTGTAGGCGGTACTCATAATGCTGCCATTGTTGAACTTTTGGTTATTTTAAAGTTATTTTTAAAATGTCAAAGTCTTTGACATACTGTCTTGGCCAATGAAATGCCAGTTAATTGTGTAAATTACGTAATTGTTCCAGCTCTAGTTGAAGGATAGCAGATATTTTACAATATTTAAAGATGGACTCAGAGAGGAAATTTAACTTCTTCTGTGAGTAATCTTAGTGGCACTGTTTTGTTTTAGTCCTTCCCCCGCGGATGTCACATCCAACTCACTGGTGGGTAAAAGCTTATCTGTCACATATGACCAACACTAATCATGTGCGGTAACAAAACATCCTGCTTGGACTTGCTAAAATAAAAACCCTCAGTCTGGGAGTGCGCCTGCATGCAGAAACTAGTGTTCATAAAAGTACAGCTCAGCAGCTTCCATCATTGCATCATCTCGTTTTCACAGGGCTATTTCTCTACTCTGCATGAAACTGTAGACAGAGCAGGCTGTGATAGTAAACGTCCAGGAGATGTTTGCATGAGTTGTAAGCTCATCACAGCCACATTGCTCGCCACATTTCAGCTGTTGAACACCAGGATTCCACATAATTTTCATCATACTTTCTCTCAGTCTTTGTCTTTTATATCATTACTGTGTCCATATACACTTTCCAGATTTATGGACATTTCCCTTTACTTTAGCCTCTACAGCTGAACGACTGTTTTGTGGAAATACGATTTGGACTTTTCAACGCACAAGTCCTTTTTATGTTGCTGTTTTAGAAACTTGGCAAATTGCAAAACATCCTGCAAAGCCAATAGCACCCAGCTGTGTAACAGTCTTTCTAACTGTGATTAAGTTAATTAAGTCCACGGAGTATTACTTTTTGCCTGCCTCCTGAATAACCGAGACCACTCTGTTTGTACTGGTTACTGCTGCTACAATGCACAGACAGAGCCATGTGTGATAAGGGAAGGTCATTGGGAACACAAGGAGGAAAAAGAAATCGTGGTAAAGCAAATATCAACAGTACAATTAAAGTGTCACATAAAGAGTTCAAGAGCTTTTCGCTTTTTAAATGGTGAAATAGTTTTAAATGTGCGGTGCAAAGCCTGATATTACTCCCCCTCTTTCGTAAAACTGGGATTTTGGATGACATTTGAGAGGCAAATATACTGAATTACTGTAAGAAGTGTAAGACAGTGCATTTAGTTTTAATTGAATATGGCAGTGGCAGTGTTTCACGTCCCTTTTCATGGAAACTAGCTGCTATAAAAGGTCACTTCATGTCACCTGTTGACAGACCTTCTCCACACTGACCTTTCCCACTCTGTTCTCGTTATTACTGTAGGTACGGAGTACCTGGCAAACTTGAAAATGAAGAATTTGTCAGCAGGTATTTAAAGCTGCCACAAAGTTACTAAGTATATAGATTTTAGCTGTAATAGTCTCTGCTTTCCCAAAAAATGGCATCTTACAGTGTGTCTGTGGCGTGGTGGCCTGACTGTCATGCATACCATAGTAACCATAATGGTTTCATATGGATTCCATGTCATCATTTGGTTTCCTGTATTTTTGACTCCTGCCTGTAACAGTATCAAACAGCTATTTTTGCTTCGTGCATTGACTGTAGCTTCCACTGAAACTATGTCAACATTAGCATTGCAGTGTTCGCACTATATGACTACATCCATAGCGGGAGTCACCGCCACTTCCTTTACGCCAGACGTGTTGTTTTAATGTCTGAAGGGCTCTGTTGAAATGCGGAAGCGCTCCCAGGGGGTGTTTCAGCTGTTGAAGGAACCACCCAAATATAGCCGCTCAACAGGAGCTCTTTCTTCTCATTATCTGCTTTTCAAAGGAAAGGAAGTACATCCTATTTTATTTCATATTTTTACTCTGAGGCTCATTGTAATATGTAACTTTGTATAACAGCACACTTCCTTGAGATCATTACTTTAAAGAATCTTAATCATTATAATTAACTAGCACAGCTGTGGTTAGCAGTGTTGCCCCACAATAAGAAGGTTGCGGGTTAAATTCCAGGCTTGGGTCCTCTGTGTGCAGAGTTTGCATGCTCTCCCCGTGCCTGCGTGGGTTTCCTCCGGTTTCCTCCCACCGTCCAAAGACATGCATGTTTAGGTTAATTGGTGACTCTGAACTGCCCGTAGGTCTGAGTCTGTGCGAGCGGCTGTTCGTCTCTGTCTCTGTATGTTGGCCCTGTGTGTTGGCCCTGTACAGGATGTGCCTGCCCTCACCCAGAGTAAGGACCCCCCCCCAGCCCAGAAATAAAAAAGCGGTAGAAGATTGATGAATGAATGAAATACATTTTCATGCCCAATTTGATTCGGTGGCAGAAGAAAACATATACAGCACATTTCCTGTTTTCCACAGATCACATTAGTTTGTTCCCCTGTGCTGTGGTTATGCAAAGAAACAGAAACAGAACAAGCAAAAGTTAGTCCCAAAAATTTTATTTTTTTGATAAGTGCACTGCTTCAGTCAAAGCACTTTCTGAAAATAGCAAATTCATGTCAAATAAAAGAATGGAAATAGGATTGCATCCAAATTTAAACTGAAACGAATCTACTCATACTGAAACAACTGCACACACACACATAAATGTACACACAACTGTAAATAGAAAACACTGAGGAGTTCTCACTTAGGTGAATTTTAGCAGTTTTGCTCTGAACAGGATGTACATTTCTAGAGATTCTCATGTGTGCAGTATAAACCAAGGCAGTAGATACTAGAGGATATGTGGCTGCGGTTAGAAAGCATCACCTAAACAATGTTAACCAATTGTTAACAAATTGTTTGTATATAAAATATACTTGTCTTTAAATAGGTTTGTATCAGTCTAAAAAATTGCCAATATTCTCGTCTGCTTTTACTTCGGTGTGGTATGTGCCTCTTGTTCTCACCCCACTCTGGTGAATTAGCTCTCCCTTTACCTGCAGGGGAAGGACAAGTGGCAAGTGTGGATAGTCTGACAGATCTGATTTGTCAAGCCATTACCCTGGGTATGCGCTACGGTGGCTTTGCCAAGCAGCACTGCTCAATGAAATAAATACGCATTAGTCCCTGTCTGCATCAGCCCACAACATTTCACTCATCGCTCTTTGCACTTCTGAAGCGCGTTCAAATTACTCACAATGAAAAAGTAAAAGGGGAAAGCTCTGCTTCATAACTAGGAATAGATGAATTTTGGGGGGGGGGGGCATTGTCAAAAAGTGCAAAACACTTCAGCTGTGATACAACCATTAGTGTTTGCAATGGGGTGGAAAAAAATGTGTGGAAAGTGTGAAGCCCATGGATGAAAGAACAGAAAACATAGGTTTGACGCAGTCACAGAGATGCTGCCTAATCTCATTATGATGACTTATTCAAGATAGTCACTGCTTGTTCCTTAGAAAAAACAACACACCGCTGCACATATCAGATGACAGCAGTCTCTCCAATGTTAGATTTATATGTTTCTCTGCAGAAAACCTCCAAACACTTTTCATTTTTGGCGGTGGCCAAAATCCGCAGCATATAAATAAGGCTTTAGGTACACAGAAGTCATGTCTCTTTTGGTGCATTTTAACCTTTAAAAACATATCAGTCATCGCGTGTGTATATTTTATGTGCATGCAGCGTGTTATGTTTTAAACTTGTGTATTATTGTTCAGGTGAATGTCTGTGTGTGTCTGTCTGTCCATGTGTGTGACTGCCTCTGGCACAAGGATGTGTATGTATAGACTTTTACAGGGCATAATTGGAGCCTTGAGTTTCTGGGACTTGTGTGGGAGGCAGGTTAGTGCTGTTTGTGTCGGTCTCTGTGACGTGCAGTCACAAGTCTGTGTTGATTTGATGTGTATTTGCGGTTTAGCTGTGGAATCCAGACAAGTGGGTGTGTTTGTGGTGAGCTGTGGTAAAATGTGGATTTCCCCTGTAAGGCTTAGGCCAAAGCGGGTTGCTCAGAACCCACTGTGACTGTTCTTGGACACTGGCCACCGTAAAGGAAAATAAGAGGAAAAAGCTCTCACTGCATGTGAGCAGGTCACTGTTTCCTTTGTGAAGGATAGAAGCAGTCCTCTAAACTCAGTTACACTGAAACATTATTTCCATACACTCTTTAAGGAATCATTTGTTATGTGTAGCAAATTTTTTTTGTGTGTGTGGTAATGTGTTAACTTATAAAATCAGCAACAGGCAAGTATTCTTAAGGTTATGGTTCATACAGTCACCTCCACTCAATGACAATAAAGTGGTGAGATGTTGACGCACCACCTGACTGACTGCTGGCATTTCCACCCCACACTCAGTAATTTGCCCCGGCCAGCTTTCACAGCTGGCCCCGGGCCTGCTGAACACGGAGCCCTAAATGTCACAGCGTCTTTTTCTCCACGGGGGTGAGACAGCAGGGTGGCCTAAGTGCTGGTGTATCCACTCAACATCCAACATTTAATGCCTTCAGAAGACAGAATGGCCAGTGAAATTATACAAATTCAAGTATTTAAAATTAGGTGGTTTAAAAGCAAGACACTGCATGAAAGCATTTTACCTAGACTTGATGACACATAGTATGTTTCTCATAGTCTTCATAGTTTTAATCCTTTTGGGGAAAAAATAAGCACCACTCTGCTCAGTTCATTTTTTAAGCACACAGATTTTATCTTCAGTAAGCTTTCTATCACATTAATACGGCCGTTGGGCTGTCGTGGACGTGAAAGGACACATTATCAGGAGTACCAATCCATGTAACAAATGGTATAGCTTTATGTATGGTGATGGCAGTATCAGTGCGTTGGATCAGTCCACCACGCTAATCCCACTTAGACAAATCTATCTACAGTTTTTAATACTACATAAATACGTTAATATATGAAATATCTATTTAATCAGTTATCATGAACCTATACAGACATTTTTTGATCCTCAAATAAAGCTTCCTGATGCTGGTTGATGAGCTTACTATTCATTTCTGGTTTTTTAGGAACTGTTTTAATGACTGTTGAATGAGTTTTCATGAAATTTGAGATCTGCATGCTTTTTGTTTGTTTTGTTTTTTTTTCTTTCTTTTTTGTTACTCTGTTTGTTTGTCCTGTACATTGGGTTAGGGTTTGGGTTATACGTGCAAAAATATTGACATACCCATCAGCTCCAGCTTTATGTTGTATTTTGTGGTAGTTAGTGAATTTCATGCTAAACTAAGTTGGTCCAAATGGTAAAGAACGGACAGCACTGTCATTGTGAGCGTGATAGCGTGACGTTGGAATTCAGCTCAAAGCAGCGTTGTGCTTAAGTAAAGCCTCACAGATCTGCAAACATCGCTATAAAGTCTAACTCTTGTCTGAATGGTAAATGTATTTCAATTACACAACACAACTTTGATTCAGCAGACAAACAATTATAGTTTCTCTCCCATTCATGCAAACACTGTCAAATGCAAATGTATTACTTAAAAACACTCACACATGGATTGGAGTAGCAGGGCATCAAACTACTGACCCTCCTGACTCACAGGTGCTATTTTAAGTCCTTTGCTTTGTATTTTATTAGTTTAAAGTCTATCAAACATTTGCGCCTATGTGCATATGAAGGCTTTGGGTTCATCACAGATCCACTTTTTAATGTCAGCAGTGTATAAACGCAACAACCCTTAATTATCTTGAAAACACTGTTATTCTCACGATATTTAATAGGTGTTTACTTTGACAAAAGGAGAAAGTTGAGCATACTCCCAAGTGGCGGGTCGGACACATAAGTGCGCAGTGTAGTTGGATCATATTACTAAAAATTGAGATTGCAAAGTCATAATGAAGGAGGGTTGGTAACCGATGCCTTAATATGATACATACACATAACTCATTTATATTCATGTGCTTTGGGATTGGGAGCCTTTAAAAGTAAACAAAATGCATTAAAAAAAAACAAACAAAAAAAACAATGTATATGGGAAACAACACACTAATGAATATTTTAAAGTGAGTAGGAATATTTGGCTGGCTCAGTATGTTTATCTGTTGTTGCCCCCCCTCAAATAAAAAAACAAAACAAAACACATTATCAATAGACAACAAAAATTGCATTTTCCACAGAACCATATAAATTATTTATTATCTTCCATGAAGCTCTGCCGACACTGAAAACTTCAAAAACTCTTCGATGGAAGACAGCCACTTTCATCCACTATGAGGTGGATGCACACAGCGTGTGAGGGCGAAGGAGGCGCCTCATTATTCCCTCTTACAATGACTGAGGGATCGATTGAGCATGAGAAATAGTCAGGTGTGATGAGTCAAGGCTGGAATTACGGCAGCCGTGAAGACTGGGATGGACAGTTTAAACAACAGACTATAGGGCAGAAATTATAGGGTTAAAAGAGATCAAGAAAGCTGGATGAAGGGGTGTGGAAAAAGAGAGCGAGGGACATAGAACATGAGCCAGATAGAGTAAATAGACAGCAGCAGAGAGAAAAGACAGACCAAGTGGTGGAAGAGAGCAGATGGCAGGGTAATACTGCACTGCTCTCATTACTTTGGGAAATTGGTTGGGATATTACGGTGCACATAACAGCCTTTATCTGCAATTTTCCCCTGTATAATTCCCTTGGTTCTGCTCCTTCAAAGGCTGATGAAATGCTCATCGGACAAGGGCCGAGCCGGTGCTGTGGAGAAGAAACCAACTCCACTGGCATGGACAGCACGCAGTTTATTTCATCCAGCCTTGGTGCAACGCATACAAAATCACTATTGTAGACTAAAAATCCATGAAGGGTGAAATGTAAAATGTAAAATCCAATAAGTTCCCATCTGGCCATATTCTTTACCAGTCTGGTGCATTAAATAGAAATCCTACTGTGATCAAAAAGCCATCAGTCACCAGAGAGTTTTCATTTCAGAGCAAGAGAAGCCATATCTTTACTGTGTTTGCATCAAAGAGCTTTATCTTAAGTCCATCCTAGATGTCCGCGAGCCGTGTAAATAATTGCCAGTTAAAAACAAAGTGACCAGTGACGCTCCCTCCATTTTCTTTTACAGAACAATTCATCTAATAATTGATAATCTTCATAATTCTCCGCACAGCTAGACACGCTGACTTCTCCCTAAACAGTCCCGTAAATAGTTAGAATGTACAAGTTCAATGAGTTTTGAGGCAGGCTGATAGGCTTGGCGAGTTCTTTCATCAGCAGTTTGGTACCACCAGAACAGTGCTGCCGGCCTAATTGGAATAATTTAACTGCTTACTTTGAAGTGCAAAATATGTGTGCTGGAGAAGAGGTTCCTGAGAGGTCAGTGCTATAGGCGGTATACGTTGCTGCTTTGAGATGGGGAATGGTACGTGTATAGAGATGATAACATTATTTAGATGTCTCTTTGATTGTCGGAACATGTTGTTGCAAAATCCTGAGCATTTTGGCCTCTGATATTCTGATTACACTGTTTGTGCTCACTTTGTTGATACTGATACTACTCTTTTCATATAGAACCTCCTACCTTGATCATGCAATATAACCTTTATTGTTGTGTAAATGTAATTATGCTTCATCTGCGATATGGAAATGATTTCAGGACGTCATCTGACCTTTACAAAAATGAAATGGGACTTGTGGATGGAAAATACAATTTGCAAATTCACACTCAGATGTGCAAATTTGTTCTGAGAAATGTAAATGTTTACCCAAGTGGCTCATCCATTTTGATCTTCTCTGTGCCCAGGAATAGTTACATCGTTGTTTTGGCAAGATGAGGCCACTTGATGGATCCTCTTTGGGAAACACATATTAGCAAAGCTCCATAGAGAGACCAAAGTAACTGCGCCCTCATCCGGTGGTGGCTCTGATTTCAGGTGCCATATTGCAGCTCTAAATACAACTCTCAGTGTACTTTTACTGTATAAAATCAGAAAATTGGCCTAGTTACCGCTATTTCTGCATTTTAAAATCTGTATTACAGTTCGGAGTGTTTCCACAGCTGGACACAAAATCCTGTGGCAAATAGAAAATTACAAATATTAGAAATCAAAGTAAAATCTTTGGCGTTTGCACATTTTCTTTTGCTGTGATTTAGAGTGCATGTACATACTTAACTATACACTTTATAAATACATTTACTCAAAGCAATAAACTGTACTGGGACTGTACTAATATGAATGCTACACACATCATTAAAATGAATAACCATTCTGATTTTACAGTCGACAGTTTTCTCTGTCAGTGATGGATGGGAACTTACAGAATGCTTTGGCTCATTACAGCATCACTGTCGGAGGCTGGCAAGCTTTGTTTTTGGACTTTTCGACTGTTTGGACACAAACGGTGGTTGGGCAGACCAGCCACTTAATCAACTGCAGTGCTCTAAAGCAAATATTTTCATTTATGACATCATCTGGCACATTTAACCTGTGAAAAGACAAAGTAAAGCACTGTCATTGTTTTAGAAACAGCTAGAATTATTCTGATCACACACATCATGTACTGGATAACATAGTAGTAGTGTGAATATTGTTGGTGCCACTGTGATCATATGCAGCGAAATAAAAAATGTCATGGCAAAAAAAAAAAAATCCACTGTATGTGACAAATAAAATTTAATAGATATAGGAACCAAAATACACAATGAACCACAGTCAAGTAGATACATATTATGGGATGCAGACCAGTATGGTTTCAAAAAGCCAATTCCACACTGTCCTTCAGAAGGCATTGAAATGCTGGACACACCACCTCAGGATTCTTCAAGCCTTCTGTTGCTGCATATCTGCACAACTATTGCCAAAATATTGTGCCTGTTACAGTCTGTATTTGTGTGACTCATTAAACCGTCTTCACGCAATTATTCACACTCTTGTTTTTGTTCATTAATTAGCTGTCCTCTACCTGACACTGCAGCTGTGGATGTCACAGATGTTAAAAAGGCAGTTTGTTCCAAATGTGGTTTCTCGTCAGGAGAGTGTGATGGTGATTGTTGCCTCAAGACTTTTTTTTTTTTTTTTTTTTAATACCGGGGTTACTAACTCCCTGTCCACCTTAGAATTGATTTGAAGATTTTACTGATTGTTTTTAAAGCACATCAGGGCTGCAAGTTAGAAAACACAATTAATAGTCCCATATAAGCCAGTTGAAAACATTCAATCCTCAGGTGGAGCCCTTGTGGGCTCTCTAAAATCAGGGCTTAAATCTATCTGCCATCAGGGCCCCTCAACAATGGAAAGATCATTCAGAGGAAATTAGGCGAAAGCTTCAGTTGAACAAAAGAGTGTGAACACTGGCATTGCTTTCCACCGGCAGAGGCGACTCTTGGTGAGCACATTTCCACAAAAAAACAGAAATGACGTTTAATGTTGAACTGATGTTTCCTCTGAACTTACAAATAGTTATTTTAATGTTTTACAATGTGTTTAATTCAAAACTTCCGTGTCACCTTGTAAACTGAAACTGTGACATTCACCAGCTGTATATCCTGTGTTTTCGGAAGAGGCTTTTATGAACTTGTGCGGAGTCATGGAAAATGCTGACATCACCAGCAATGTCCTAACCGAGGCCATGTTTGTTTTCATTTGTGTTTCCAGATTAGGCTGTGGAGCCTGGGTGTTTTACAATTGGAAATGCTGCAGGCGTTTTTGGATCAAAAATACATTTCATCAGCAGTAGGCATTGTGATATATATATATAAAAGTGCCATCTTATTTTGTCAGACTCAAAGATCTTTTTAATGTCATAAATGTACATTTCACATTTGTGTTAACTGTGTTAACATTTTCTGACTCAAAAAAAAATTGTGCAATATTTATAATTAATGTTGATAAAATCTGTCTTTGGAAACTTTGTTAACTTTATGGTGTTGGAAGGAAATGAATCCACATTACTTGGTGAAAAACATATTCATCTGCTGATGAAATACCCAAGAAAAAACTCTGACTGAGTCCTGTACATTTGGTGGCCCAGGCAGTCAAATAGTTTCCAGGTAGTTCACGCCAAAAGCAAAGTTGCCCTGTTTCCTGAGTAGGCAGGTAAATTGTAAAAAAAGTCAAAACTTTCTACACACAAAAAAGAGAAGTCACTAACCACGCTCACAAAAAACGTTTACGTTTCTAAAAATTTGCACTTTATATCTTAAATTGAATTAACTAATTTGCATTAAGTTAATGGAAAAAAAAGTTTATTTAAGTTAAACTTAAAGGGTGGTGCATGGAACCCAGACCTCAACACAAAACCTGCATAAGAAATAAACTCCATACTACATATGTAATGTTGCATGGTGACTATTCATTTTATAGTCACTTAGTTATAAACTAATTAAAATAAAAAGTTTGAAATTGTTGCATAGGCAGAAAAAGAAGTGCATCTTCCACAGTAGATGTGGTTGAAACTCTGTCTGTGTTGACATATGATTTAAAACTGCTCATAAAAAGATATAAGGTATGTCTGGCAGTCCGCTTCAGAAAGCCCACAGACACACTTTAAAGTCAGGCCAGAGTGAGACAGGATAACACAAACGCACACTCACAAAATCACACCTCCTACCACATCGCAGTGTTTGGCCTGACCATGCTGCCTGTCAGGCATTTCCATGGACAGGAGCTGTTTTATCTGTCTGACATTTGCAATGACTTTTAGATAAAAAATGTTCTCTGACACTCAATGGCTGACAAATATCAGCAGGTTTGATTGCAATGAGCACATCACGAAATATTTACCAAGGAGGGAATTCTCTGTATTCAGCAGACAGCTGGTTTTTAGAATCCATCTGCTTCAAGACATAGTTTGTCTTCCCAGAGCTCCGGTGTCAGAAACAAAAGTTAAGAGTGCAACTGTCAAATAGCTATCATAAGTTGGATTGAAAGCTATGAAGCAAAGACTTTATCTCTGATGGATTGCCTGAAATAACTTTTTGGTACTTTGAAAAAGGAGAAAATAACGCACTCAAGAACAATTTCAACACTTTTGTCCATTCCACCACAACCTCTGTAGCCTTATTTTGTATCAGTATATTTTGGTGTCAACCTCTCACCTAAAGTTATCTCTGCCATCAATCAACTTCACGATATCAGTTTTTGTTCTTTCTTTCTTTTCTGTTTCATTTCACCTTCGTTTTCCTCAGCTGGCCTGTCAGTCATGTATCTGTTCAATAATTCAGAACTACATTTTTCTTGCTTCATCTGATAGAAAGAAATGGCAGCCTATTGGAGCTGCGGAAGCTGCTTCAACTTGTGTCTGGGCCGTGAAATTGGAGTGCCAGGCAGGCATTAACCTGGCTGGGTATGTACATATTAATATGCTCATTATCTGCTGCAAGGAGGGACATGTGGTTTGTGGCACACCAGTGACATTCAAAAGGACGCAATGCAAAGGCACATGAGTTTGCACTGGGAAGTGTGTGTGCAACCACACAGTGAGTGTGCACGCAAAAGCTCTCCAAAATGCACACATGACCCCTCTCATAGACCCACACTCATTTTCACCATTTTGTGTTAATTCCCTCTACAGAAGGTGTAGGACAGCATTATTAATCATGTTCAGCTTTTGACAAAAAGCCAGCCAAACAACCCCAGGAAACAAACAGTAACTTGTTTATGCTGAAAATTAATTCTCTGTCATGCACAACTTGTTTAAGAATAAAAGAAATTAGCCCAGGGTGAAAACGTTCATGGTGTGTTCGACCTTGTTGTCTGGCTGGCTGGGCAGGGCTATATTAGGTTGACCAAAGACAAAATGATTGTGCTGTATCACCAAAGGATGGGAATTGTTTGGAGGACACAGAGGAGGGTGCAAACTGCGGGCTAAAATAAGCAGCGATTTCATGAATCCCTTTATAAAACAAAATAAAAAAAAAAAAAAATTGTGTGGGTTAACATTTTAGCATTGCTCTTTTAATAATTTCAGCCTGTAGCAAGCGATTAAGCCGTAATTAGTTTTTGTTTCAGTAGTTTCGTTTGCTTGCTTGGGTTATCAGCTGCTGCTTTAACCCTGTGATTTTACGGTTAATGATTAACTCCTGACTGGTGTTTTAACGTACCTGGACCCTTCCTGCTCTTCACATTACCACAGTGAAGAAACCAGGAACCTTTCTGGTTAAAGAGCGTTTAGCTCACTCGTGGTTTATTCCCCTATCATGAAACACTACACATCGTGTGCTGCTACATAAGTACATATTGAAGTGTGGATTAGCATAATGACCATCTGCAGAGTTTAAAAGCTGTAATCAAGTCCCCCAATGAATCTATAAATGCTAATTAGACTCATCGAAGACTTTACTTTCGGAAAAGAAAAACACGTTTTAATGGGCTTTCCATGTAGTGCGATCTGAGCAAATAAATCTTTGGTGGACAAACACTTACTGAGACTCAAAGGCTCCTCCTTCCCTGTCCTTTCCTCTGTTTTTTTTTTTTGTGACTTTATTTAAGAAAATTTTATGGAGGAGTCTTTTCATTATATCCATTTAAATATCTGTTTCTATTCTCAGAGCACTCATGAGCACATTTTCCTTGAGCCTGGCCCATTGTCCAGTCTGCCAAATGTACTGTCAGTGGAATGGAGAAACATTAGTGCAGCTCAATCAGCTTTGTACCAGAGGCAACAGTATGATAGCGATAGGATAGATGGTGCTTCAACGCTCAGTCTAAATGGATTAAAATCATCAGTCGCATCAAATAGAGGGAGGTGATTGTTCAAGACACTGCTTTATACAACAAACTATGAACAGTATCTCAAATTTGGGCATTTGCAAAAATGTTTTCATAAACACAACAAACAAAGCAGTGGTTCAATTTTACTAAATACATTTTTTGTTCATAGCAAACCTAATCTATTAATGGATCACAAGAGTTATTTATGCAGGTTCATCACAGTTGATAGTGTTTATATGCACAGCATCCACCAACACATTATTCATTACTTTTTATTATTGCCGCAACACACACACAAAAAAGAGAAAGCAGTTAATGGTTAATACTACAGCGAGACTGGGCCAAAAACCAGATGATTCAGATCCTGTTTTTGTAAACACATATTTTAGATGCCTGTGAAAAATTCAATAGAACGTGAAATGTGAAATGGTAAATCTGGACTTTTGGCTGAATGCTGTTGACATTTTATCCCCACTATTTTATAGACTCACTGAGAATCCACCATGGCCGTGCAGCTGTGATGACACTGCTATTACAACTCACTGAGAACGACTATTCTCTCTAACTAATCAATACTGACATTGGCAACATTTTTTTCCAAAAACCTGATGACCAGAACAGAAACAGTCGCCACTGATCGACCCTGACTGTCGTTATTCAGACAAAGAAAAATAAAACAAGTCCACCAAAATAATTTATTAAAGGAATTATATCTCTCTTAGGTAACTCGTAACTCTTCAACCTTAATTACACCCCTTTGCTAATATAAAATCAAAGATGACTTTAAATCATTCTGTGTTCCTGTGTATCTATGCTTCGCTGATAAAAATTCCAGTATAGAAGGGATGGAACACGGGCCGTGGGGATCGCTTCGGGCGCGGATGGCGTGGTTGTGGGTGAAGGGGAATTTCTGCTTTGTCAGCAAGTTGCATAAAACATTTTCATTTGAGAGACTCCACATTATTTTTGCATAATTACACATGCTACATTAGGTATAAGTGAAATGCATTAATGTATGAAATATTAAATATAGACATGATCCTATATATCATGTCAAAATAATGTAGAGCATCAGGTGATAGCATAGGTTGCTGCACCGCTGGCTCTCAGCCATTGCTGGTATTATATTTTGACCTTTACAGATATGCAAACAAAAGGCTGTAACACACAGTCTGTTTATAGAAAATATCCAAATGTACAATTCCTTGACATTGTTGTGAACTTAAGAAGTAGGTTGATTTTTATTTATTTATTTTTTTCTCAAGAAAAGTAAAACATTTGCACTAAAAGTATGTGAGCTTATGTTCAGTTTGTCAGAACATTTGTAAGGAAATGACAACCAAAAATGACAAAGCAAATTCAATGATAATTACATATAACTTGATTAATTAAAGTAAGAATTAAAACGCCAACAGTCTTGGACATTCATATTATGTGTGCAAGGTATTTGTTAAATATTTATGTTCCACTAAATGTGTATTAATCTAACTCCAGAAGTTACACCCTCCACCATTCTGCCTTCAATTTGACTACTCGCTGTGTATCTGATTATAACTTCAACTCTGTCATTAGTAATTTATTTTTGTATTTTAATTTATTTTTGGTTAAATTCAGGAGGTTCATCGGGAAAAAGGGAAAAATGTGCAGCAGCTGAAATTTCACTTCCTGTCAGCCCAATCATTATTTTATTTATTCCTACTTATATAACGTTTTTAGATTTTTACTAAGGGAAGCAGAAAGATAGACTGCTGAAGGCGTTTCTGTACAGTGTGCTTTCAAAGCATGACAAAAAAGCAAATCTACCCATCTATCTATCCATATTGATGACATGCAGTGCTATTAATTTTGAAGTAGAATTTGCTTATGAAAGAAAGACACATGTGACTGACATAATTTAAAATGATTATATTTGTTTCAGGACAACCATACACTAATTCCTTAAATTGGCAGTGCCATAGTTAATCTGATTACATCAAAATCATCCTGTCGTTGCCTTTTAATTTGGTTATACCAAGCTTGTTGTGTCTATTGCTATTGTGATATCAGATATGAATATGCATGAAGGAGAGTTTAATAATGTAATGTCTTTTGACGGTATACTAATGCCTGTCAGTGGCAACGCTGAAACAGTCCTGATGAGATGTGTTTAAACAGCCATCCCGCCCTCAGCACATACAAGCCTCAAGACTCTAATAATGAATATTTCATCTTGACAGATGACTCAGACATTCAGCCCCACTTCATAAAGACATGATGAAGCGGTTAACATTTCACTAAGAAGAAGAAAAACAAACAAACAAACACACAAAGAAAAGTCCAGGAGACAGCATGCTATAGAGGCCCATCCGGACTTCTTGGTACAGACACAAAACCTAAAAAAGCCACTCAGTATCAGCTGCCCTGAGCCAACCCCTGTGCTAAAACAGCTTGTTTACTCAGTGATCCTATGTTGGCCTCCAGACCACAGTGACCTGGAAGCAGAGTAACTTTCTGTGGCCTTGCCTGCCTTGTAACCGCTGTCCCTGGCTGCGGATCAAGGCTTTCGCAACCAGCAAGAAGCAGGGGCCCAAACAATGTAGGAGGAAGAGACTCGAGGTGGAGTTGACAACTAAAAACAAACAAAAAAAAAAAAAACATCTGTAAATGTGGTGCTGTCACAAAAACAGGTCCCTCCATCATTTCTAATGAATAATAGACAACACTAATGATATTCATTGCTGCAATACC
Organism: Echeneis naucrates; assembly: GCF_900963305.1. Taxonomy (NCBI): domain Eukaryota; kingdom Metazoa; phylum Chordata; class Actinopteri; order Carangiformes; family Echeneidae; genus Echeneis; species Echeneis naucrates. Next base: position 6,957,709 of record NC_042518.1, read on the forward strand.
CTGAAATCTCTGAAGAGATATTGTGTTTTTCAGTCTACTGTCTTGTTTTCTTTTTATTAAGTATCTGAGAGAAGTAGTGATTCAGGTGTTCAGTGCTAAACTGATTAGGTGTTGGGATGATAAATATTGCAAGCAACAGCGGAGTCAGCAGAGTCACATATATTGTATGAGTTAGCATAATGTTTTGTTTATATTTCTTTAGAGAAAGGTGGGAGATCGATGGATTGATGGTGGAAGGGGAAATGCAGAGCCAGCCCTGATATCAAAACCACAAGTAACTATTGACAGTTGCCCGAGGTGATCTAAAGGTCACCAGGAAATATATCGATTACACTCAAATTCAAGTCTAATTGGCTGGTAAGAAAAACTCAGACGACACATGGAGAATAGATTGTGTAGGATAGTTGGAGTGATTCCAGCCATGGATCTGTCTCAGAACATAATTCAAGGAAGCCGCCATCCACCAGGTAATAATCAATTAAAGAAACACTGGAAATGTCCTAAAAGCGTTTTTTACATGAAACACCTTTCAGGGCATTGTGTTATAAACAGGATTCACACCTGCAGCCAGGGACAGGACTGCCCTCAGCCATCAATAGGCAATTATTGTAATGCCATGAATCACGGCTCTACATTGTCCTTTTAAAAATGATACAGATAATTTCCTCTAATCACAGCTAACCTGTCGTTAAAGTGCAGCAGGGGTATGACTCTTATTATGAAGCCTCAACACTCCTCATTTCTCATCATGTTTGTAGAAACTACCAAACAAACAGGCACTCACCTCCACACTCAGAGGACATGTGGAAAAAGACTGCAGGATAGTTGGAAAAGTCTAAAACCATTATCACATTAAACACCTTTTAGGGCAGTGTGGTGCAAACAGGATTCACACCTGGCACACTGCAGCACTGAGGCCCCATCATCAGGGAAGGACTCACCTCAGCCGTCAATAGGCAATTATTCTAATGCAATTAAACATGACTCTTCCTCTCCTTTAAAAATCAATACGGATCATTTCCTCTAATCACAGGTAACATGTCATTAAAACTTGGCAGGGGTGCGACTCCTATAATTAATCCACAACACTCCTCATCATGTTTTTTGAAAACCATCAAGCAAACAGGCCACCCGCCTCCGCTCCTTAACCCCACCCTTCCCTGCCAGCATCCGGTTCTGTCTAAGTATGGGCTTCCAGGATGAAAAGTCATGGTCAAACACAACATATCCCACAAACAGGAGACGCACACACACTGGCTCTGTAATGAAAGTAGAAATGCCAGCCTGTTGTTCACTTGACAAGCTAAGCTCTGTGCATGTGTGTTTCCCCATATTTGTGTGTCTGCCATGTCTTTTTCTGTCTGAAATTTTTTACGTGTGGCCAACGCCCTTTATGCCAGTAGGAGCAGAGCAGTAACAGGATGTGGCCCACAAGCGACACAGCAGTAGGGCTAGAGTCATGCCAGACTCTTGTGTAACAAGCAGCCTGTTAAATCAGCCAGAGCTGAGAGGCGGATGTGAAGGCCAGAAGCGACCCTGTTGCACACATATCCTGCGTGTACAAATAAATCAGGAGAGAGGATTGCCACATCATCACACTAGCTGTCTCTTGACTGTTTTAATGACCTACAACATGTCATACTAACCGGGCACAGCAGGTAAACTTTCAGCAGGTTTCAGCTCTTCATCTGTTTCCTTCTGTCCTGCTCTCCGTGCTCACTCATACAGACTCTTAACACAGCTGGACTCCCAATTAAGCTCTTCTCAATATATAAGTGTTTCTGTTTCTGTTGTCAGATGGTGGAACGCCTTTGAAATAGTGCCTGAAATGTTTTCTATTAAGACTACGTGTTAACCAGCAGTCACTTTCAAGCTTGTCCAAAATGTCACTAGATATCTGCTGCTATCAGAATCATATATGAGATAAGTTAAGACATCTCAAAAGCACCTAGCAAATTTGTGTCCGTTTAGACTTGTTACTTATTTTCCAAAGCAATTACTCTGCTATCCGCCGCTATCATGTATAAAAATATATATTTACTTCTTGTCAACAATCATGGCCCCAGGAGTATGACTCCTGGTGTTTTCGGTGACTTTATGTTCCCAACATAACATCAAAATTTAAAGACTGAAAATCATAACATTTGATCTCCATTCCTCAACAGCTGCTGGACAATAATTGCTTTTAGTCTCTGCAGCAGGTTTGGAGAATAACTGAACCCTCAATATGAGCTGTGCTTGTTAGTTTGGCTTTCCCTTAAGTATGTTTGTGGGATTTCAACCTGTGGTATGGCTGTGTGCCTTAAATTAGTACCTTATGTATATCCGGTCATCGACCTTTGATGAATCTATGGCAACAATCTCTGACTGTACGCTGTGTCCTGCACTGGTCCATCAATTACCTGGGTCCCACATGGACATTGATTTGGCATTGATTTGCTTATGGGCCATTGGGTGTAATTCATCATTGTAGCCTATACACTTGATTTTATTTCCACATCATCCAAAAACCAGGCTGGAATACTGTGACTCAAAGACTTTTTTTAATTATTTATTTTTTATGGCCAGCTAATGGCAATATCCAAAACATGCATTATTGGAAGCGACACCTCACCGACAATATCATCGTTATTTACTCATACGCATTACTTTTGTTTGGTTGAGCAGAAATCCTGCTTCAGCCCTGCTGGAGGAGATGCAGCCCGTGATCTCCTTCTGAGGGATCACATTCTGACATCCAGAGATCTAATCTGACAGCATATTACCGCTGCAACCAATAACCTTGCTGAAAAGTAAGATTCTGTTCCGCCACAGTGAGTGGTCATAGGCCTGTCCTCTCCCAGTGTTCAGGTGTTGTTATCACACCTTTGGACAAGGTGTTAACCTTCTGAGACACTGGATGTGATCCTCAGCAGTTGTTATTTTTATGTTAACAATAGGCCTTCTGGACCTGGAGGTGCAGCAATGATGATTCAGTTTCTTCAATGTGCTCAAGTACAAAGTCACTCAAATGTGCTCCCGTGGTAACCGTATCCATCAGTAAGTCATATTGTGTTCTCTCACAACCTGCTTAGTTTACTCACTCATACTAAAACATAGAAATCTGAGAATATGAAGTCTGAGCTGTGATGCACTGACAGTCCTTTATCTCTGCCAATCCCACCATGTTAAAGAACAGTCGCCGATATATCACATATATCATACCAGTTGGTCTTCAGTGTGCTCCTTTCTGTTGGAAATTATTCAGCTACTACGCCCAACATTTAGACTCCACAATGCTTAATCCAGACACTTTACCACCAGCGGATGTTTTCAGACCATGATTAATGTAGGTCTGGGGAGGTGCACTAAATGATTCAGTGAAATGACAGTCAGCAGAGTGCGTTTGCTCTTGTGTAATCGCTATGTGGTCACTAACTCATCCACAACAGAGGTGACGAAAGAAGAACATATTAACAACATAACTCATATTCAACATATTTTATCCTGGAGATAATTATATCCATAAAATAACATTTCCACAAAATGTAGTTTGGGTGACATTGTATTGCCTTTAAAATCTATTTGTTGCTTCAAATCAGTTGTATGTAAAGACAATTTCAAAGAGACAGGGATGAGTATCTGTATTTATTCTCTATTTATGGAGCAGCAAATTAGTTGGCTGGCTTGTAACTGAAAGATGCTGCGCATGCAATAGCCAATATATATTTCAGTGGATGTGCAGTTTTGTCAGCTGTTATTAAAAGACAGTAAAAAGCCACAGTGAAGAGAACACAGTCATTTTGGGGGGCATGAACTTAAATCACAGGAAGAGGCTGCAGCGGAGAGGAAAGTCTATCCCATACAGTAGTTCCATCTGCTCTCCTCCCTTCACGAAGCTGTTGAATCAAGAGCAAAATTAAAAACTCTTCGATTAAGGAGGCACTACACAGTGAAGTGGAGACAGTAGATGGGTTGGCTTTGTTGGGGTTTTGGGATTTTATGCTCTTTAGCAAGATTTGTAAACATGAGTGTACTCTGTTACTCACTTATGTCAAGTTATGTAATTTCTTCACCATTTCGCCAGCCAACAGGAGAGTGGCGTAAAATCTAGCATGTCTCGATGCAGGAAGGATTACTCAGTGCTGCAGTATCAGTCTATCATGTTGGCAAACACTCAGACCTGAACACTGCTATTAACTTCCACAGCAATCTTCATTTCTTATATGTTGCAGTTCAACCATAGACCAGCAGCCGCTGTTAGGACAAATGTCATCTCTTCAGAAAAAAAAAAAAAAAATCTCACTATAGACACACACATTTGATTACACAAAGTTCATACAACTATCCTTTCTGTGCCTTCCAAGGTCACACAATACTATCACCTAATTTAAAACCCTCTTTACTCTTTGCAATAAAGAGATCAGCACAGCAGGACCACTATAACACTAGCCTTATTCATTACTCTCACAGTGTGTCATGCTGTGACCGGCTGAGTACAATCCACGCACCACAGTGACGTTTTATGTTAAAATTCAAGTTTCACTTTAAAAAGCATAACGCAAATGTGTTGGAAATAGTTGATTTGGCACTACTGTGTAACAGAAACTGAAAACACGGTAAGGTAAAATGTGACGTTATGGTTTTAAATCATCACACACACACTCAGTAGGCCTGAAGGTTTCAAGATGAAATAAAACATTTAAAAGAAATAAAGGAAGTGGGAGAAATTGATTTGGATTGAAAGCGAATATGAGCAAAAGCAAATTTCAGCAAACTAGTAGGTGGAATCATTTGGACTCACCACGCCGACATTGCCCAATGACAAGCCATTACTCAAAGCACCATTTTTTATTGCTATTAACCGGTCACATTATTCTCCAATTATAACTTCTATACTTGTGACATTTGCACAGCCATTTATCCCTCAGTTTGAAGTTAGCAGTTAACAAATCATCAGCCTCATAAAACTGACTAACTTGATGTGACTGAGCTTATGGCCTTTAATGGAACAGAGTGATAAAAACAGACATATATATTTTTTGATATTGCTCCCCTGAAAGACATTATGAATGTTTGATTAATTGGACTTGGATATTAGTTTTGCCTGAATTTGGAACTAAAGTTACCAGACCACACTGTTGCAATAAAGTTGATTCCTGCAGTTAGACACTGGTGAATTCTGGGAGACCTTAACCTGAAATTTGCAAAGTCTGCTTCCAAGCTGAGGAACAGAGGGGCCCGCCCTCGGGTCAAACATTCAGACAAACAGACAGACACATAAATGTTCATGGATTCCAAAGGGACGAACCTGACTGGAATCCAGATGATGCACTGATTTATTTATCCTTAGTTTTACCTTATCTGGTTTGCTCTCGCTCCTCTCTCCCCATCTAAATTTAAACACAAGCTGAAGCCTTCTCTAATACCCCAGACTAATCAGAATTGGTATAAGGTCCAACTTTGAAATGGGTCCCTGCATAGCTGAACTGCTCCATCATTGGTTATTGTTACCCTCTGGGGTCAAACGTTACCCAACTCTTGCTAAAAAAGTTTGAGTCAGATAAACTGTAGGATGAACAATTCCCTGGAACCGAGACATATGGCCTATGTAATCAGAAGGCACGATGCTGTTGTCATTCATTGGAGTTTAAATGAACCATAATACTGTCAGGTCCAGCATCCGTTCTTATCTTCTGCTTTATTTCCATCTTTATGTCATTTGTTGTCAGTGGTGACTGCAAGTCCTTACGTTAAAGGAAGCATAGCCTTCATAGAAATGTAGTGGAGTTTAAAGTACAATATTTGTCTTCGGAGTGGAATAAAGGTCGTAAGTTCACAAAAATTAAATGTATATATACTCATGTAAATTACAGATATTCCAAAAAAGAACTGAAGACGAACACTACCCATTTAGTACTGTCCATGCCTGTTTGTTGTTTTATTTCGTGTGCTCACCTCTGCGGTTGCGTCTTTGTCTGCCTTCCTGGCTGTGAGATAACCTGCCCAGCCATTATGGGCCCTACATAATTGCTTAATTGTCCCTCCCTCCTTTGTGTGTTTATACCTACCCTTTCCCAAGTGTCCTCTGCCTGTTTGTTTTGTACCCTCATGCCAGTGTTCCAGCCTTTGTTCCCTTCTTTGACCTAGTTTCCATTTGTTTGGACCTTGATTCTGCCCACAGATTAGGACACGTCTGTATTGTGTTGTTGTACCTGTTGTACAAGTGAGTTGTACATTTTTGGGTTTGGTTATCCTCGTGCATTTAATAGCCTGATAAAAAAAAAAAAAAAAAATGCTCATGTGAAAAAGCAATTTTTTTTTTTTTATAATTATATCCCAAAAGACTTTATATATCAGTTTTATTATTGCATTAACAATAAAAAGGCCAGTTTGTTTTTTGTTGTTGTTGTTCAGAAGCACATTCATCTGTTCTACATCAGTTACCTGTTAAGATGTCACAATGATGTGCGGTGCTGTACTTTATTCTTTGACATTGGCAACAGGAAAATGTAATTACAATCAATGAAAGAAAAATATTCTAATAATACATAAAAAAAACATGTGTGTTTATTTCTTTTCAAGCCAATTGGAGCAAAGGTTCTTGGTAGTGTCTTAGATATCTGCTTCTTGAGGAAATTGTTTTGCGACAAATGAAATTGAAAAGGTTAGGGAACCATAAACAGTAGCTATGCTCGATTTAAAATAATATTTTCATTTGTTTTCATGTTCTAATAGGTACAGTTGATTCTCCGGCAGCTTTACCTTGAAGACATTTCTCAGTCTTAATAAACTAATGTCTTTGAAAACAATGTGAATTACATTTCCTGGCATGAAAATAAAGCAAGAGTCTCATGTTTGTTGTTTTCTCCAAGTCATTTGGATGAACATGATTACTTTTTCTTGCCTTTTTGACCTCGTCCTTCAACATTCATTTAGATGAATTGCATTGAACCTGAATTTCCCATTTTGCCTTTTCTCAGGCGTTCTTAATTGTTCCATTGCAGAGAACATAAATGATATAATATCTCCACAATTAACTAATTTAGGTGCTGTCTGTTTTTTGGCATTGTTCATTTTTAAGCACAGCTGAAACTCAACCGGGTTCCAGCAAACAGAACGGACAAGTGGAAGTTTTTTTTTTAGCAAACAGTTACAAATAATCTATCATCATCTGATGAGCACAAGCTTAGGCATCACTAAAAAAACACACACTCATGTTGGCTGCCAAAAGCAAGTGTGGCATGTTCACGGGCTAAGACTGCTCTTAACAATAATTTGCACAAATTTTCTCACATGTGGCAACCTTTCATTTTTACTTTTTGAAGCTAATGATATATTTTGTGGAAATACCATTCTAGTATCATCAGATTTGAACGTGTCCGAGCATGCCGGTTTGCTTTCTTTAGGGAACGAGATGAACTGGGAATGAAGTCTCACCTTTGGGAGAACGATTTGTTTGCTTGTTAGCTTGAAGATCCTGTTTAATTCAGATGTACAAATATGGTAGCAGCATGAACTCCAACTAGCAGTCCTCTGGGAAGAGGAGGAGGGTACGGAAGCCAAAGAAATGTGTATCATTTATTGTTTGTATGACTTCCTCTAATTGCAACTTGAAAATATTCCTTGCTATGTGACATGGAGATTTCTGTGTTTTTGTGTATTCTTGTCTGGCAGTCAAAGGGCCTGTTGGGAGCCTAAATGAATACAGTAACACTTGATCGTGGGACTTAGAAAGATCAAGTCCAACTGTGATTGCTACAAGAGTTTTGTACTCCTGCGGTGTGAATGAAAGTAATCAGTTATCAGTAAAAGGAAGAAATGGCCTCTGAGAAAGTAGATAGATGTGTTCTGACTGGCGAACGTGCACGTTTTTCCTTACTATAGATAAGCTAATTGGAAACCTTTTGATTCAGAGTAATCAAGCAATGAAAACTGTACAGGTCTATCATAAAGTGTAAGGGGACAGCGCAGCATGAGCTACAACCTTGGCTCAACCTTATTAAATTAAAGACAGAAAAACAGACAGATAGATGGACCTGCTAATTGAGTTTGTTTGTTTGGTTTTTTTTGTCAGTAGGATTAGAAAACCAGCATTGGCACTGAACTTGTTTGTATGATGTGACATGAAGCGGTCACAGAACACGTACTTCTCTAACATACACATTTATTTTTCTCTTAATGCTGTAGACTGACTGCCATTAACCTTTGTATATGTCATTTCTTTTATGCCATTTTAACATTTCTCTTTTTATGGTGTTTTTTTATATTCCTGAATTGTTTCTCTGTATTTACATAAACAGCCTCTTAATAACTAAAGATAAATTGTATAGTAATAGTATTTTCAATTAACTCTTTTCTGGAAGACTTTGGACCATCAGGGAAGCGATGAGTGTGGGCGTTCAAATCAAGCAGCCATTAATACAAATGCAAACTCAATCTCAGCTACCGGCTTATTGTTAAATGGTTTACTTAGCCGCTCAGTTTGCTCATCCATTTCTTCCATTATGGCTGCTCTGTGTGACAGAGGCATGAGTACAGCTGGTGCCAAAACAACTAGTTAACCATTGATCTGTGATTGAAGTCTGCAATTGTACATTTCAGGTTTGGGCTGTTTCTCTGTCTGATTATCGTTCTTCTGGGGTTTCACATTTCTAAGAACATTTACCGACTTCCAAAAACTTAAAGACGCACGGAAAGAGGATTTTCATTGGATTTTTTTTTTTCTGTCTGTCAGACATACTGATGTCTCAACCCTCTTTCAGGCGTTCTGCTGGTGACCCCTCTGACTGAATAATGGCTTCTGGTTGGGGTCACACACATCACACAGCCTGCTGCACCTGCAGCGGTGTTTCGGGTTGTTTTAACGCCCCCTGGCTGCGTCCAGCAGCTCTGCAGCCTCGGAGCTCTCAGTCCGGGCTCTTCCTCCGAAGAAGCTCGCCTTTCATGTCAACGGAGCGACTCGCATTTGCGGACGCAGCCAATCTCTTCCTCATGACGCCACCGAGGCTGGGCTCCATGGGCCCCCATCATAATATTTAACACACCCACCCGGGATGAGCACTTGGAAGGAGGACAAGGCGGTGTTAGGAGGACAAATCACGTCCAGGATCCCTGCACCTGCCGGCCGGTGCCCGGTCTGACTCCACCGAGGCTGGGACAGCATCCAGATCAGCTGTTCTTTACGAGGAATCGTAATTTGAGTTTATCCTCATTTTTGTTTTTCTTTAATGGACTACGTCTCTCCCGTGACTTTTCCCCTCAGAAATACAGTTAACACACATTTGACATCTCACTCCGTGCTGACAGTTTGGGGGTTTTAACAGGACCTCCAGCCCTCCTGTTACCTCTGATGCTGATTTAACACGAATGAAGAGCACTTTTCTTCGGCTGTCGGTGAACTGTCAGAGCCACAATGTGTCGGTGCGTCCACCTGCCTGCAAAAAAACTGGGACTGTTGTGAAAACTAAAAGACTGGGAGCACCATGGAGCTGTTTACACCAATTGTGTTTGCAACGATCTCGTTAAATGTTCAAACCAACGCTGCTGCTTTGTCACCGTGATTGGACATCAGCGTCTGAGCCGTGAGGTGCGCTGCGCTTGAACAGCAGAGTCGGTGTTGAAGGAAGCATGATCAAGATGATATTGTTCCGCAAATTCCGAGTGCTGATACTCATGGTGTTTCTGGTGGCGTGCACCATGCACATCATGATAGACTTGTTACCGAAACTGGAGAAGCGGGCGGCGGGAGCGGGCAGCGGCGACGGCGGCTGCCAGTGCGCCCATCACCCGGGCGGAGAGGCGCAGGGCTGGGGGAAGCAGCGCGCCAGGACGGCGGCTGAAGCCAGCTGGCCTAACAAGCACACGCTGAGGATCCTGCAGGATTTCAGCAACGAGCCGAGCTCCAATCTCACGTCCCATTCCCTGGAAAAAATCACAGACAGAGCGGATCCCTTAAGGCGGATGAGACCGAAGAAGGACCCCGTGAAGGCGGAAGAGCACAAGCCGCTCATCGGAGACTCGAGCGGGAGTCGGACCGTCTCTGCCCGCGGTGTCTCCAGACTGTCTGCCCTGTTCGAGCATCCATTATACAAGCTTGACCTTCCTCCACTCACGGACGATGACACTTTGTTTAACGTCAACACTGACATCAGGTTTTATCCGAAAGCAACAGGGAACCAAGGATGGTAAGATTATCAGATCTGTTAAACTTAAAGCGTTACAAGTGGGACAGCCAGACAGCAGTCAACATGGGGGGGGGGGGTGATAGTAAAAAAAAAAAAAAAAAAAGGCTGGTAACATTCAAGTAAGTGCAGCAATTTCACTGTCATAAAGCTTTAATGCTGTTTGGAGCAAGTTTATGTTGCCTGATACCCCAATCTGTCAATCTATCAGTCTATCTATGTATCAGCAATAGGAGACAGGTCCTACCATCCATCCTGCCAGTTTCTGTCCCTTCTCTGCCTCCAGAATAATGCTCACTCATCCATCTGCTGCATCCACTCATCTCTCATCTCTATTGTCATGATGCAATTTTATTCATTTGAGCATATAAATCCTGAGTTGCCATCGTGGCAGTGTAGCAGCATTTTAATCATAAAGGCTCTGTTCGTAATAATAGCAAGCCCGTGTGTTACTAGGAGGGATCGGTCTGTGCTAGTTCTTTCAGCATCAATTAGTGTGATACAGTTAAATCTATATTAGGAAATGGCAACAAACAGTGTAACCATCTGTTATATACGCTAAAAATAATCTTAATAGGAATTTTCTTGCTCCACAACTTCTGGTTAAATCTTTCTCCTCTCCTCTCCTTATTTTCAGGCACAATGAGCAGGGAAATGAAGAGGAGGAGGAGTTCTCACCAACAGGAGAGGTGACAGCAGAGTCTTACCCCAACTGGTTACGTTTCCACATCGGGATCAACCGCTATGAGCTGTATGCCAGACACAGTCCTGCGCTGGACGCCCTACTGAAGGACCTGGTAACACAGAGGATCACAAGTGTGGGTGAGTATGTGTACATGGTGTATTGATAAATCCTAACAATCTATGTTTTTCGAATTATGTGAGTGTGGAAGTGTGTGTGGGCCAGAATGTTGGTTAAGATGCGTGTTAGCATGAATGGATTGAAAGTTAGTATTGAAATGCTGTGAAATTTTATTTCTGTCGAAACTGTAATTTCATTCAATAAAACCTGAGTGTTTAAATCCCCGTAAAGAAAGAAAAGCAGTTCCTAAACATTTCCGCATTAACCTAACAGCATAATAAAACATACGCTTGAGAGAAATTCGCTTCTACCAAGTTTCTTAACATTGCTTTCATTCCTAAACATGCATTGCTGTCTGTCATGTCATGTCTGCAAATTCTTTTTAGAAGTGACTAAACTTGAGCATCGAGACATCAGAATGAGGCTGCGGAAGGTGAAAATATGTCATGGCACAGAATCAGCATTAAAGACAAGTCTCTGTCTCTCCCACTCAAAAAGTAATTGAGGCAAATAGCTGTGACTAATACCCATGACCACAATCTGAAGTGAAATAGTTAGCGTTATTATTTTTGCTGTAGTACTCCCCTAGCACATTTCAGTTATCCATATTGGCTGTCAGATTGTTATTTGTCCCTCCATCTGTGGCAGGCAGCTCACCATCATTCATACTACACATCTCAGCCTGCACTTTGGTAGTATGTGTGTGCTTTTGTCCACTAGTATTTATAAACCATCACTCTGTGCCCAGGCACACCTGTAAAAACACTGTCTGTGAAAACCCAGTGTAGTGTGTTTGTGTTTGTGTGTGCGCGCGCGCGTGCCTGGAAGCCTGCATTACAGCTTTTGTGCCCCATAATTGGTACACACACCTACCACTTATCTATCTCACTAAAATTACAAAACAGAGACAACATTAGAAAGTTTCCCCGTTCAGCATTTTCTCCGCAGTAGCCCTCGTCTCTCTCCTTCTGTATTACTTTCTCTCTGTGTCTCTCCCCCTGCTCTCTTCTGGGGCAGGCTGTGGCCTTTTGTTCAGTTTTCAGCTGGACTCATAAATCATACTCACAGTACTGTGAGGCGGTTCAGGTGAGAGCAGGATGGATTTATCATCACAGCGCAGGAGGACGGTGGAGGAGGGGGGGGATCTGATGGTGGTGGGTGGATGAGGCTCGGAGCTTTGTGAAAGAGCGGAGAACGTGATGGTGTGGAGGGGAAGACAGACAGGGACATTGATTCATTTGGAGAAATGGAGCAAGAGAGAGATGAGCAGATAGACATACGTTCACTGACTGACACTGAGACAGATGGCCTTTGGGTGAATGAAAAGAATGTTTTGGTGGGGATCGCTGCGGTTCTTGCTTGGCTCCATGTCAGGGCACATACAATCCACAGAAACAATCAGATGAGCTTCCCCTAACCCTTTTCACAAGGGATTACCTTTTGTAGTTTTCGATTAGAGACCAAATTTTATAAACAGCCAGCAGTGAGCAGTGAATTGAGGTCAGCTCCTCGAGGATTGTGGCTTATGGGTTGAAGGTCGCAGCATTACATAAAACAAAGTTCAGTCATTTGCAATCTCTCAAAGGTTTCAGGCTTGATGTATAGCTATAGGAATTTTAAAGATTACTCCAGGCCACTATCTACTTGACCCGGCTTCAGCAAATCTGGCATAAGTGTAGGCTTGAGAATCTCTGTGTATTCTCTGGCTTTGATTTTACCTAGTCTTCATCCTCTGTGACAAAGGAAAGCCTCTGACCAAAGGTGATCTCGGTTGTACTTGTGAAACAGTGTATGTAAAATTCTCAAGCTTTTGAAAATGAGTCAGAGTAAATGGGGAGGCTTGCTAGTGGTGAGTAAGATTAAGTGAGACAGACAGAGCATAACAGAAAGAACACGAGTAAAAGGATGATATATACGAATAAAAGAGAGGAGGGGAAAAAACAAACTGAGAAAGTGCTGAGACAAACAGCAAGAGAGTCAATAAATACTAAAGACAGCTCTGTGCAGGAGGTAGAGTCAGCAAGCCAGTCAGTAAATGGGTCCACTACATGGGGCTTATGGTGATAGTGGGGTTTGGAAGAAGTGCTGCATTGTGTAAAATGCTCAAGCTAATGCGCTGTAATAAATGCGCAAATCCCCCCAAAATCCTTCCCATTCTGACAGACACACAAGGTACTGAGATGTGTCTTACTGTCCCTTTGTTTGAGTCGGAATGACAGCAGGCAGCTCACAGTGACTCTCCTTCAGCCTTTTGGAAACATAAGTGATGGTAAGACCTGAGTGGCTCCTCTTCCTCCCTGCGGGTCAGCTACAGGAAGTCAGTTTGTGGAAGAGAGAGGAGAGTTACATTGCTGACAATGTGTCACAGTCCCCTGAGGCTCGCACAGAAAAGTCTGCTGTTGGACAGGTGCATTCGCACGGAGGGGAACAATATATTCTTTCAGTTTTCACGAGAAAAATGATATGAAGTCATGGATTAAATGTACTTTAATCGTGTGCTGCTTCATCGTAATTTCAATTAATTTTTTTTATCTGTCTCTAGAAATTGGCCCTATTTTCAGTAAAATCGTCCTTTTCTGGGTTCATCTCGTCATCAAACTGAAGAAAACATCATGTATTTGTTTTCACGCTGCTCAGTCACACCCCGCTCCTCACTGCCACAGCAGCACTTTAATTGTTCAGCGCCTGGCAAATCAGCAGATGTGATAGCTCTATTATGCATCCATGCAAAATGGTGTGCACCAAATAGGCAAATAAGGAAACAGCTGTGCGTACGTGAGTGTATTTGCATATATTTATGATTATGTGCGTGCGTGCCTGTGTGTCTGTATGCTTTAAACGGCTTTGAAGGGTGATTTGACATCTTTATTGTTTCCTTCCCAGCCATGAAATCAGGAGGCACCCAGCTGAAGCTGATCATGACTTTCCAGAACTATGGACAGGCGCTGTTCAAGCCCATGAAGTAAGTAGCACAGCAACTGAGTGTGAAACTACACTGGTTAGACACCGTCACATCCTCTGGGTATAGCAGATAATTATCATTGTCAGTGTACCCATGGTGAAACATCTAACTGGACTTTTTTGGCTTTAAACTCATTTCTCGAATTTCAACGAATCCTCATATCACCCTTTCACATAACTAACATCTAAAATGTGTTTGATGCATTTGGTTGGATGTGCCCACTTGTAATGCATATGTTTCAAGGGGGCTACACAAATCTTACACTTCTCTGAATAAATGCCAAACGCTGCCGCTGCATCCTTCTGTGAGTTCAGATACACAGCTCTCCCCTTCCTGTGATCTTTTTCTGATGGGGAATCGTCTGTCTGCTTTTTAATTAACATCAACGGGCTTATGTGTTAATTAAAATGAGCACATAGCCATCATGGAGGCATCTTTTGGGAGGCATTTATGCTGGCAAAGACCCATCGCACAAAAAAGGAATACCCGCCCTCTCAGCTGTCAGTGGGTTTAGCCCAATGGGTCCCTCATGCCAAGAGAGATAAACAATGTCCAGGTCAACTCGGCTGCAATCAGAAATAATTGCTCAGGAACCTGGTTTGATTGCTATGAAATGTAGACTGGCTTTCTACATGGGAACCTTAACGGAGAGTATTGCATTCTGGGCCAGACGGATAGTGCAGGTGTTTCTGTGTGAACGATGCTGGCAAAAACTCATAGTGTCGTGTCACGATAACCCACACAGGTATAGGTTGTGATTTTTCTATATTTCAAGTGAACCAAGTTTATTTCCATGCCAGCCAAAGGGACATTAGCAGGAGAATAAGGAGCCCAGGCCTGTGAGTTCAACACCGTCCTGAAAATGAATGATGAAATGTTGCTGCTGAATATCTTTTCACTGTCAGGGTTTGATTTATGAAGAGGCTGCAGTTTATTCACAAGTTTATTTCGCAAGTGTTGATTGTTCAAATGCCTTATTCAGCTACTCTTAGGTGAATGCAGCACAACCTGCATCCCTTTATATACATCAACAGTAGTGAGAGTTCAGGACATGCATATGTTTGAATGAGCGTCCCCACAAGACATCTCAGTTCATGGTCATTGATTCTGCAGCCTGCTGGGGTATGAGACATTGTTAACCACCTTGGCCTCAGAGAATATGGTCCAGACAATCTGAGCATCCATTATAGCCTTCATACACACAAACATTTCAAGTCAAGCTCACTCCAAAGCAGTCATCATATCTAACAAGACCTGAGACTACCCTGTGATTGTTTATATTTGCTTATTGTTTAATAGCTGTTAGACTGGATAGAGATTCAGAGGCTGCTTTGAGGCAACGAAGACATTTGGACCATATTTGCCCATGCACATGCACACAAGTACATGAAGTATGGGAGCGCGTCATGTTAAGGTGCATTCTGGTCCTGCTCTCTGAATTTCATTTTAAAAGTTGAAAACTTAAGCAGAAATCTGACTCAATGTCCAGTGAACTTGAAAATGTCAAAGGCGTCGTTCCTCACTGTTCATATCAGTGAAACGGTCTTTCACAGTTACCATCACAAACCGTTTTGACAGTAATTACATGTCAGTGTCTGAATTATATGCTACAGATTGCTGCGGCTCTCAATTTAGCATGTCATATTTAATTAAAGCGCCTTTCTTTGATTGTCACTGTCTTTTGTCGGCATTGTTAATGATATTATACAGAAGTCCTCGGAGCTGAAATACAAAAATATCTGAGAGAAAAGATGTAAGAATCCAACTTTTGTTCCACTTTTGTCAAAATACCTCATGAAATGGTGTTTCTGTCGTGGCACTGAGGTGTCCCACTTTTATTTTAGGAGCGGAGGTGCATTCTGGGTACAGTAGTTTAGTGCATTGGAGTTCTGCTTTGTTTTTTTTTTTTTCACCTGTCCCTTTGTGCAGCATCAAGTGGTGCTTCAAAAGAGGCTTTGATGTTTTAGCCCTCCTTTGAGTCGAATGCAAATCTCCATACTGGCATGGACTGGGAGACTTAACAGGCTGACAGCTTGCCAGACAGATCCACGCAGTGTTGTCTCCTAGCTGCTCTGGGAGAAAAGTTTGGAGCTTCATTTTATCTGTCTGACTAACTCAGCGATTGTGCTCAGTGAATTAAAAATGGGCTAAATGATGCTCATTTGGTCTTTAAGTCACAGGTGCTTGTTTTCCTCCCATTAAAAATCTCTTTTGAATGGTTTTATCCAGAATATTTTTAATTCTTTCCCTAAAAAATTTCAAGAATTTTCATCTGACAGTCCAACATGTATCCCTTTAAATATAGTTCTTTCAGGTGAAGTGGCAATTGAAAAGACACAAGGAAGGTAGGTACTTGAAGGCAGATGTGAAGCAGTGATTGAAGGGTGCAGGACGAGTTAGCATTGCCAACCTGTCAAAGAAACGAGTCTTCCAGTTACAGCCAGGTTACAGGCCAAAGGGAGAACTTCCTTGCCAGACAGAAGCATCTATGTGGCTCATGTCTTTGGGGCCCAGCCTGCCCATCCCCTGCCAAGATGCTGGTTGTTGTGTGCATACAGAACCATAATATTCATGTCATGCTAATTGGATTTGTCAGATGGTGGGTTGGGGGATTGAGGGAGGGAGTAAGCCTCAGATATGCAAAGAATTTATTTCTCCATCACGCACTGTTTGACAAGCATGTTTCCAGCCCCCTTGCTTTGATTCAGCTGATAGTCTCACAGTTCAAAATACTTTCTGCACAGCAAAAATAGAAAAACGACTTTGATCGCCCGTGTATGCTGTCTTCACGCCCCAGTCCTGCCGAGAGTTGTTATATCAATTCACAGAGTTCATTGCATGTACATGTATATAGGGCACACATGCCCGTCCTTTAGCACCGTGGGGAATCAGAATACATCCTTATCTGCATAAACCCGATCAGTTTTGACAATCTCCGCTCTTGGCGCTAGTAAAGCCAGTGGGTTTGGCTGTGGAGCCTCTTAGTTATGATTCCCAAGGGGCTGCTTCATTTTTATCATCCACAGGCGGTTTCATAACCACAAGTCCATCGGAGTCCTCATCATAGCCAGAGTGTCCCATTTGGGTTATGACAGACAGTCCTCCATGGATCCTCACCGTGGATGGGGAATTCAGTAAAGACCGAAAACATTGAATGTCCTCTGGAGATGGACTCTCCTTGTTCTAGCTATTTATCTGACAATATTGATTGTTTTATTGCTCATTTAGATGCATTCATGTTAAGTGCAGCTGTTCAGAAAGTCTATTCTACTGTAGTCTAGACTACAGTAGTATTTCCGTTTTATCTTAAATCTCAACCACAGACATTTTTAGATCCATATGCTGAGATTACAAGCCTGTAAAGTCATGCTTGTGATAACAAGCATCTGTGGACCAAATGACAGGAAAAGCTGGTCCACAGATTGAGTTTTCAGCACACAAAAGCAGCAACGATCATGGATAAAAACATGAAATCCAAAAAGGAGAGAAGGATAATGGCTTCACGTTATGTAGACAAGCTAAATCTCATCAAGCTTTAGAAGATCCACCACAATCCAAGTCCCATTGTTAAAACAGTGTGTCTCATTTCATGGATAGTTACAGCATGATTACACACGCATGCATAAACCCACAAACATATCCATGTAAATATATCCATCCAAGCCTTGCACTGCACGAATACATACAAAATCCCCCTCTGAATTCGTCATTATAGCTTAACTGATTACTTCAAGGCCTCAAAGGAGGTGAATTGTGTTGAATTAAAAGTTTCGTTTCTTCTTTGGAAGTCATTTGTCAACATGGTTCCACTAAAGAAATCCCACAAGGACAGTAAGAATGATTCTGGTTCTCATAAGTTGGACACATATTTGAAAAGCTGTGAGCTCATTGTTGGGTGTGTGTAAGCAAGTCACTATAGACAGCTGTTCACACAGCTGCAGTACTCACAGATACACACATACACTTGCACACACGAGCTGCAAAGTAAAGGACGCTGTGGGGGTAACAGAGTTCATGCACCCTCCATCACACAGGGCTGGTACTGGAAAATCCACCGAGCCGCAAGCCAAGCCGCAGCTGTAGCTGCTCACTAAGAGCTGTGGATATAGTACACAGACGAGACGGGGTGACTGCGAGTCCACACACAAGAGAAAACTAGTTCATTCGCTCCCATACGCTGACCATTTAACACTCCCCTAATGGGTTTCATCCTGACAAGTTTAAAAGCACATGGAGAGACTTTAAGTGTGATGAAACTTCCAGTCGCCCAGGAGGAGGTTTTCCACCCCGACCTCCATCTTGCATATTGTAAATAGCTTCAGCCGAGTTGCCACATTTATCTTCTCACTTGCTGATGGGTTACGTCAACTTTGGCTGCATGACTTTCTGGCTTCATCAGCCTTCTCTGGTTGAACGGTGCTTTGGCAGGGAGAGCCTCCTCAGGTTCTCAGCGCCCCCTCCCACCGCTAACCACATCCCCTGCTGAGCTGTGCTGGCATCAGAGCAGCCTCACAGTTGTCCTGTTGAGCCCGTTCATGGACCAATCAGCGGGTAGGGAGCAGAGCAGCAGCTCCAGATGCCAAGCAATTTGTCTTACCTGGCTTTTGAATTCACCAACAGTGAGTTGAACAGCTGCAGTCAGAGGCTGGAAATGCAAAATTAATCGTATGTTCTCGTGAAAGTCTGGCAACTGAATTTTGATCTGTGTTCTGTGTCTTTACTACAAAGCACGTACATCAGTGGATTTATTAGTGTATCCATGGTACTCGTTTGTTGAACGTTTTTCCAGATTTGCAGATTTCTATATATGGAGCGAAAAACATAATAGAAAATAGATGAAGAGAAGATGAAATCATTCATAAAACAAAACCGACACAAAGTCAGACATACGAGGCAGTTAGAGAGTAAATCTGTCTGCGCAGTAACTGATAGATGTAGACAGAGATACAATAAACCGTTACTTAACAGCCTTGTACAGCCTTGTACCACTTTGCACATGCTGACATCTGCATAGAGCTTCGCCTGTATTTCTTCTTGGAAATGTTGGGAAACTAATCATTTATTTCAAAATGTTGCATTCTGAATGCTATTGGTGCGTAGTTTATGCAGTAAAAACAAAGTAGGAACTATTGAACCTCATTATTTTTGATTTACCGTAAAGGTGACTTCTTCCACTAAAACTGATTTTTTAAACTTCAGAACGTTCAGAATTTAATGAAGCTTAGCAAGCATCCAGGAATCTAAATCTAGCAATTTGTGGTACCAAACATGGTCAATTAAAGCCTAATCTTTCATATTGTTCATGTATGGTATAAGCAGCCATGTTTTTACAACAAATTGCATCCAAATTGGGTGATTTTGATTCAGGCAGAGTGTCACTGCAGGAATGCTTGTGCCTTTTAGTGAAGATTTGCCTTTATATGAATCATGACCAAAGTGCATTTGGTAGAATTACAACCAAAACTTCACCATAACCTTTCATAAATACTTGGTTAACATGTCTCAGAAAACATTGGCTCTAGATTTAATTGATTTACTTTAAAGCTATCTTCAGGAGGCTAGTATTTTCACAAATTAAGAAGCTGTAGTAGATATAATTCATTCTTTTCTGATTTATTTCCATTGTTTGATCTGTGACTTACAAAGTGAAAGGAAAGAAAGGAAAAATCAGACACAGAGGAGCACGAAGGGCAAAAAAAAAAAAAACTTCGGCTGTCAAAAATTACCTACTGTTTTTCTCCATCTCTCTCCTACATGTGATTGTCTCGTACACGTCCACGCGCAGCTACACACACACACACACACACACACACACAGAGTGTTGTGGTGTCAGGCGTTCACAACATCTGTTTCTCATGCAGCTTTGTACTTGCAGCCAGGCAGCCGCAATGGGCCAAACCCAGCGGCTCCTCTCCAGGCCCTGGGCACGACTGAATCCCTCTGCCGCTCTTTAAGATTAATTTGGTTTTTAAGCCGCTCTAATGTGATTTAGGATTGCTCATCTTACACAGCCCACCACCCCAATCCCATGCTACTCCTTCATCCCCTCCTGACCTCACGCCTTGTTCTCCTTTATTCAGTCGTTAAACGATTCTGTATGGGATTTTTTCCCCCCTTAATTTTTCTTTTATTTACACCAGGCATCCTTTCACTTATTGAAATCCGCTGTGCCACAACTTGTTTTGATGTGTTGGAAACTTAATGTGTGTATGTTTGTGTGTCAAAACGTCCAGTTCAGTGAGAGTGTGGGCAGTGTGATGCCTTAACCTCTGTAGACTGTGAAATGAGTTGGTCAATTACTGCTGTGGTGCTTTAACAGTCATGTAACCATCCGCAGTCAGTGGTTTGTCACATCTGTCTAGTCTTCAGAGTACACATACATTCACGTACGCGCACACACACACAATGTTGTGAGCTGAGTAATAGACCCAGCTTGGCAGTCTTAATGAATTCAAATGCTGAATTTAAGTCTGCTATATTTTAATTAAAGTGTCAATCACTTGCATGTTTTCTGCCTATTATCTAATTATGTCTCGTCATTAAAGTGTGTGTTTTGGTACAACAACACGTTTGGGTCTTCTGCAATCAGCCCTCTACTATCATCCACATCTGTCATAATCACAATAGATGAATTTCTTTTTCCATTTGTTGGAAACGCTGGTGAAAAACAAAGTTCCATCTTTTCCCTCCTGGCTGGTAAGTCTCTGTCTGAGCTCAGCGTGTATTCTCATTTGGAGTCAACAACAGTGTAGTTTCTGGCACCAAACATTCCTGTGTGTCATGTTAAATTTCAAATAAGTTTTTGACAGGTACACTCGCACAGACACAAACACGGAAACACAGAAACACAGGCTGTCTTCTTTTAGACTTGTGAGCATTAAACCCCCCATACACCCTTCCTGTCCATGTAGACCACATAAACACTTTCCTGATAAGTGTTTTACAAGGTCAGTTCTTGAGAGAGTGATGTTTTTCATGCCGTTCATCTCTTCCTGTCTCTCCCTGTCCATCTCTATCCTTGTCTCTACCTCCTGTCCATGCTCCTTTATGGACTTGTTTGTTTGATTTGCTGAGGCAGTGCTAATCCTCAGCTTGTCCCTCGCCTGTGTTCAGAGCCTCTGATCTGTATTTTTAGATTTTCTCAGTTTTCTCTCTCTTGCTCTCTAACAGAGTGCTCGTAGTGAAATGTGGCAGAGGACCTAATTGTAATATGATTACAGACCAACTAAGCTGGATGTTTTCAGTGTGTGCCTGTGTGTGTAGTTCTTAGGTAGGGGCAATGAACATAGAGTCATTGGCAATTGGATTCATACCTCAACAACATCTTCATCAAACCAACAGACTTATATCTTATCAGTGTTGACTGCACACAGTTTATAAAAAAAAAAAAGTCCAAGGAAGTTTTTTTGAACAACATTTTTCATTTCACATTTCAATTTTTTTTTTTTTTTTTTGTGAAATGTTGTTCTTAAACTCTGGTTTTTGGAATAAACCACAAAAAATGTATTTGAAATCTCTCAAGGGGCTGGTAGACACATTGCAGTACCTTTGGACAGAACCACAAGAGTTGACTTCGTCTTTGTGCCAAACTAAGCTAACAGGCTGTTCACTTTAAATTCATGCATAATGTATAAAGAGGTTATCATCAAACTATCTACAAGAATGGAAATGAATATATTTTCCAAATGGTGTGCTTTCCTTTAGTCATCTGCTTACACAGTAACGATAACTTGATTGACAGAAGTCTTTACTGCGTCCTTGCTCCTCCGTGTTGCACCACATCCAAGTGAATCATATTTTCGCCTTTGTGCATGTTTGCTGTGGTCCCATGACCCTGTCTTTGTCACTGCATCAAGTGGTTATGTTGTTCAGTCTTCCGATCATATCATTATAGTCTAAAATAGCAGAGAGAATTCCTAAGCTTCCCTCAAGGAATGTCACTGTGGTATTTGTCTGGATTGCAGAAAATCCCAGGAGGTGTATTCTAGACATCCTTAATGAATTTTTGTTTTTATGGGGTTTACATAACAGGCTTGACATTACCTTGTGCTGAGGTATATAATGTATAGATTGTGCGTCGGTATCTGCAGAAAATATTGTGTTTGCGTGGGTTTCCTCCAGGTACTTCAATTTCCTCCCACCGTTCAAAGACCTGTCCAGGGTGCACCCGCCCTTCGCCCAGTGTTAGCAGGGATTCGATCCAGCACCCCCTGCGACCCAGAGACTGAAAGCAATAGAAGATGAATGAATGAACCCCCCCCCCAATCAGTTTCACCCTACATGTCAGCCATGTGCCCATGTAACCCTAACACCAGGGCTTGATGCTCAAATTCATGCTGTGACATAATGCTTTCAAAACGGCCCTGACATCTTTAATTTTAGCATCTGTAAGAAGCCAAAATGAAGATAATTGTTTAGACAAAACAATAACCACTTCCGCTTCTAAGAAATTATAACTACAGTTATCACCAAAACAGCTGAACAATGGGACCACACGCACTGCACCGCCACTTACAACTGAGCTTAGTCATTAGATAACGACCTTTCCCAGGTAGATCTATCACAGAGCACCTGAACCTCTCTCTGGGCTGAATGAATGAAACAACAGTTCCTCGTCAGAGAGGAAGAGAGAGAGCATTGTGGTTCTGTAACTCAGGCCTTTTGTGATGCCATGCACAGAGGTTAATACAGCCATTGTGGGCCAGGCCCATGTTTGTCTACCCCTGCTGCAAGGTGGCAATTAGGTCATGTGCAACTCCCCTGCCCCCTCACAGAGACCAGGAGAGGGGGAGGAGAATGCAATCATGCAATCACAGCCAGGTCTGGTATCACTGGGCCAGGGGACGCAGGAATCTGATCTCAGGGCTTGCCTGGGTCGCCCCTTTTCCTCCTTTGCACCCTCCTTTTTGCAGCTCTGAACAGCAGTGACACTAACAGAGGAGCCTCTGTCCTGGAGGTGTAGTAGTGAACTGAGCAACCGGTATTGCGTCCCCAGAGACATAATACTAGTGTAGCTTAAAAAAAAAAAAATACCGCATCATTCCTATGCTATCTGGAGCGAAACACATGCAAAAAAAATTACTTATTTTCTTGGGGTACTGGTGGTCGAGTGGTTTAGAGCAACTGCCATATAATTGCAGCGTCTCTGGTTTAAATTTGGCCACAGAACCTCTGCTGCAGGTCAGTCCCCGCTCTCCCCCTGTTTCCTGTCAGCCCCACTTCCATTTACTGACTAAAATAAAGTCATAAAAAGCCCAAAAATAAACCATTAAAAAAAATTACTTATTTTCCCAAACTTAAGTAGCTTTCACGGACAGCATCATACAACTTTATGGTTTTTATGGAGGGGTTTTTTATAGTTTGAGGTATTAAATTACATTGTATTGTAAGAAGCTTGAAAACAGTGTATACAGGAGTAGGAGCAGCACACCAACAACACATTATAAGGAACAAGATGATGCATTGAGACACAGTCTGCTATGACATTAAAGGTCACGCTACAAAATGCAGCTCTCACATGATGCATGGGCACTGTCTCATGATACGCTGTATAGCGCACAGAAATCCTGAAAATAGCTCTGATTCTGGCATTTTTGCTTTTGAGTCATTTGTTTTCATCTCATTATGATCATTACTCACTTTGTTGAAAATGTGGTGCAATATACTGCACAGACTGTCCAACTGTACAGAAGCATGGCTGTTTGAAATGTATTAATAGTTCCAGTCCAAAGATGTGAGCACACACCACCTTATTCTGTATATTAATACATTTACCCTATTTATCGTCAAGAGCAAAGGATTTGCTTCATCCCGCTTAGCTCTTACACAAGAACTGTTTTTCCAGTGGTTTCACCACTTCCTCCTTAGCCACCGTCACCCACTCATGACCACAATGACATCTCGAAGCCACCACTTAGCCCTCTGATAGATGGTTTCTATTTAGAAAACGGTGTCCGACCACAAACCACCGAGCACAACAAGGCCGTTGACAGGTTTGAATAGAAAAGTTCAACTGTGGGAGAAACGACGCACACACACCCATGCTTCAATTTAGGGACCTCGCCAACTCACAGTTTTCTGGAAAGGCTCCTTTGATTGTTTTCTTTGGTCAAGAAATCAAAGTTTTCAGTTTTATGAAGTTGGGTTTTTCTTGGTGGTACGTTTTGGGGCAGTGGAGAAAATAACTGGCAGCCTGCTAAAATTGAGCTATTTACAGTCCAACCCAAGTTTAGTGATGGACTGCACAAGCTCATTGCAACTACCCCCAAAGCTTCTCAGTTAATTAATGAAGACATTCATTCATCAAGGAGTTTAAAAAAGGACTGGCGCTATTAAGTCAAACACTGCCCTATTATAAGTCGCATGTTGTAGGTATGCAGCATCTTAACAAGCCTCACACTAAACTAATTAATGGAAAATGGTGCAAGGTTTTCAAACCATTCTCGATTCATATTGATTAAAGTCTTAAGTGACAAAAGTGCAAAAATAAACACATGCCGTGCTCTTTGTGTTGTTCGGTTTTGCATTTATTGTTGCGGCAAGTTCCAGAACTCACAATCTGAGATTTGGTTTTGTCCAATTGTTATTTATTATCTGTAAGCCAGTGTTGAAGGATATTAAAATCAGATTGCAGAACTAATTCAGTCAGTATATTACCATTATTATTTTCATAAAGCTTAGCACAGCATTCATAGTAAATCGAGGGGAGGACAGTGATAAAAATGAGAAAAAGAAAGATTTGAGCCACTAATCTTTGTTGTGCTAATGTATCACAGTTGTTTCTTTCTTTAACAAAACATGGGCAATGACCGAGTAAAAAGTAGTTTTTTCATGGGTATTTTATGTAAAACAAACTGTCGATCAACCACAGTGATATTTTTCAAGACAAAGAAAATTGCGTCTGTTGATTTACTGTTGTTAGACAGAAAAAAAACATAATAGTTAAGTTTTAACAAAGCAGTAGTTGTGGAATGATTTGATTGAAAGACTGAACTGAGTTTACACTTCAGATAGTTAAGTTGGAAGAAAACATGATTCAAATGCATTCGCAGGATGTAAGAGAGAGAATTTGTACGCCATTTTTATCTTCTGGTCAAGCTAATGCAATTGTTTTGGATGAGACACCTGAAGGTATTCGGCACCATGGATGGGCAGAGAAATTGGTCCAAAGTGTTCACTCAGAATCCAATTAACTTCTCTTGGCTCAAACCATACTCACACTCCGTGGTCTATCTGAGAGTGGTGTGTGTGTGTGTGTGTGTGTGTGTGTGTGTGCGCGTGCGCCAATGTGCTTACACACATGCTGCTGCAAAATAAATGCTTCCCAGGATTTAACATAATTTGCTCTAATTGGTGTTTGTTGTTCAGCAACTACTTACCGATAATCAAATTAAATTAAATTCTTACTGGTCTACATGATAGGCACGGGTGGAGGACAAACCTGCATGCAGAGCTTGTCTGTAAAGATTCAGCATTTAAAAAGGCTTGATTTATAAGGTTTTGGCAGGTGTTTCAGTCTTTTTCTGGCCCAGTCATCTGCCAATTTACTACTCAGGGAATCTGCTTTGAATTTTATCCAAAAAGGAGAGAATGAGTGTATTTTCATGCCAGTCAGACTCCAAACTTATTTAATGACAAGAGGAAACACAGCAATCATAAAACATAGCGTTGCTAAAGCTTTGAAAAACTTGAATGAGTTTACGCTGAGGACATGGCAGCATCTACCCTCTTATTTACCCGTCATGTTTCAGATCAGAGTGAAAAACAGAGAACAATTAGAGGGAGTAAGGAAATTAAGACCGTGAGAAAATCGCCAGTTTATCCTTTACACACTACTTCTGCATCTTTCAGTCTGAGTGGAGGGACTGCTTTTTGCTAACCCTGTAGTTTACCGACTGACAGGCAGCACGTCAACATAGTGGTCAGCGCTGTTGCCCCACAACAAGACGGTCACGGGTTCGGTTCCCAGGCGTGTAGCCTGTCTGTGTGCAGTTGCGTGTTCTCCCCTCTGGGTACTCCGGTTCCCTCCCACCATCCAAAGACACCATGGCGACTAACATGTCCGCCGGTCTGAGTGTGAGTGGTTGTTGGTCTCTGTCTGTCTCTGTGTGTTGGCTCTGTGATGGACTGGTGACCTGTCCAGGGTGACCCTGCCCTCGCCCACAGTGAGCTGGGATTGGCTCCAGCACCCCCATGACCCAGAAATGGATGAAGTGGTAGAAGATGAATGAATGAATGCAGTTTACTGACACTCTGCGACCAGAGTTATCCCCCCCCACTCATCAGTTTCAGCTTACATGTCAGGTGGCATACCAGGGCTTGATACTCAAGTCCTGTGAGATAAAGACTTGTGGTAATGCCCATTGATTTTGTGTGCAGGCTGAAACAAAAAACTCTCTCTCACACACACACACACACAGAAGAAAAGCTCCTAAAATCCCCATTGATCCAACCAGGCTGAGCACTATCCAGTTTGTTTTCATTATGGAAGTACGGTTGGCCTTTTCAGACTTCTTCTTTTTTTGTTGTTGTTGTTGTTGTTGATCTTTTGTTGCCTCTCTAAGACCATAAGTGTCAAGGTGAATGGCATCTTTTAACTTTTTCTCACGTTATTCATTTTGAATCTGGCCTTTGATTTTTTAAAAGCTTTAAATTCCCTCTCTGTCTTCGTCGCCCACCTTCTTTCACAAGTTGGAGCTGTGAGGGATAGAGACAACTGTTTGGGGCTTTCCAGAGGGATCTCCTGCTGGAATGAAATCATAGAGGGACTGTGCTCGTTTGTTCATGTGTATTAGCTCCTTCTTCTACACCAAGAATGCTGTTTTTACGATATTTCAGACGGTTAAGTACGTTACTTGTGATTATGTTCAGGGAAACAATAATCCACCATCATTCTGAGATTTCCTGGGAATCTTTTCCATACCACATTTCATGGTGGATTGCTTGGCACAGACAGAGAGTTTGTTTTAGCCATTCGAGTCCTGAAGATTTGGTGCGACAGGTGGTTGGTATTAAAAATTAATGCCCAAGTGCCAACTTTGGGGTATATGTAGAAAAATAAACTGCGTGAGGCGGCAAGAAGCAGACACAATTTCTTCTACGCATCCTCAAGTTTGCCTTTTGGCATCTAAGAACTGTTGACCCAAGAATACCCCTGATATTTGTGTATGCTCTGTATAATTCATAGTTTATACTCTTTTTAAAGCCTGTCATGAATCACTCACCCTATGAAGGATTGCTTCAGACTTATTCTATTGAAAGCAGTTGATCTTCTGTGGATGGATATGTAAATATGATGAGCTGCTGCTAGAATGCTCTTGATTGTTTCGGGTAAACCAAAGAGCATTTGGTTTGTTGTGGGTGATTGTGTGGGAGAGAGGCAAAAAGAAGGGTAGCCACAAGCATAAAGACCTGTCTTATTCTTCAAGTACACAGGAACATTTAATTCCCTGAATGAACACAGAACATACAGTGCATCCATAAAACCCTCAGAACTATTCCAGCGCATGAACCTGCTGTTAACGCACACTGTGCAATCAAAACCCACACAGTTTTTTAATCTTGCTATTCTCTGGACGTTCACCTCCTGCCATGCATCTTAAACTGAGGTGCACAACAGAATTTTTCAATCTATATAAAGTATTATCAGTATATGTTCAGTTTACAATTGATTTGTTAAGTGACAATGTTTGTCGTCAGTGTTTGTGAATCTGAAAAAGAAACACAATTTCAAGATCGGGATATTCTCAGCCTGATCAGACATTTTATAGTTTTATTAGAGTCGATAGTAGAGAGATGACAGTAAATGATTCGGCAGTTGTTCTCAGAAAACATGTGATAATGACATCACAGATCGTCTAGAGAAAGACATTCCAGGTCCAGTTGCTTCTGTAGAGTCTACATTCTGCATTGTGATTGTTTTTGGATGTTTTTTGCAAATTGTATTGCACAAGGAGCAGGTTGTTTTAATTCAGCATGTAGTCTTTTTCATTCAGACATCTTCACTTTCACCACTTCTAGACCTTAAGTCCTGGGCCATCCTCACCTGAAGGGTGCGTGGTTGGTCTTATTTGTTATGGCTGGAGTTGTCCGGATCTTGGCCCAAAAAAAAAAAAAAGGTTATATCGTTCGGGTAGGAGGTGTCGTTCTACGGTGCCAGCTGTTACAGTCAGCTGGTGGTTATAGAGTTATATAAAAAAAAAAAAAAAGGTATAAAGGTAAAAAGTTGGTAAATCTGTGTTGTTGAGTGTTTTTGCTGATGGTTTCTGGTCACATTCAGATTCGTTCCAAGCTTAAAGCGTGAGGCTGCAAAAAAGCCCCAAGAAAGTTTGTCTGTTTTACAAAAAAACGGACTGCTTTTAGCAACGCTCCAATAGCCTGAGGGAACCGCGTTCTCTAAACTTATATATCCATTATGATAATTTACTGCAGATACCCAGAATATCTTGGATATCGATGATTTTGAATGCTGCGAAAATACCTATAAAATTTCTGCAATATTAATGATGCTAAATGACAAAATAAGTCACAGTCAAAGACGTAAGAAATGAGCGTAAGATTAGCTGATTAGAATGAAAAGTTGCTCTGATGTTAAGCTGTTGTACTGTTACCAACACTGAGGCCTGTTTTCTGATTATTCTCAGTGATTTAAAGGCAATTGAAAACCGCTTAAGTCATCAAACATTTAGTCTTCTGAAATTGGAAAGCTGCTCTTTAGAAGCTCTTATTACTGAAAACAACCAGTGAATGTGCTTACAAGTAACAAGCACAACACTGATTCAGATTTGGAAAAGCACTAATGCATCCACTAAAATGTGGCCATGTGAAATGAAAAATACGCACTGACACTAAGAAGATTTTCCAGTTTGTTTTTTTCCCCCCACACATATTCCACAGGCTCTCATGGTACCGAAAGATGATTGAAGGGATGGGAACCCAGAAGCCCAGATACAATTCTGCAGCTTTGCATCAGGTCTTCATTGTGATTTGAGGTCTTTAAACACTGTGCTCTGTGGAGTGTTAAGCTCAGGGGAGCACAGCTGAATATGTCAGACCAGTCAATTAAGGCCAGCCAAAAAAAAAAAAAAAAAGGCAATACAAATTTCACAGCAATTTCAGAAATAGCTCAAAGATTAATGGGAGATCAGAGTAGATACTGAGAAAAAAAAGAAGCTGACATTCAGCCTGAATAGCTATGATATGAGGAATTATTTTAATTCCACGTGTTGACCAGGCATTGGGCTTTTTCTGAAAATCTTGGCAACATTACCGAACAAAAGCTCTCATCTAAAACTTCGAAAGGTATC
Organism: Echeneis naucrates; assembly: GCF_900963305.1. NCBI lineage: Eukaryota > Metazoa > Chordata > Actinopteri > Carangiformes > Echeneidae > Echeneis > Echeneis naucrates. The sequence continues at coordinate 6,986,941 of NC_042518.1, forward strand.
ACTCAAATGGATTTTACATGAATTCTCTCTGTGCCTGTATTGTCATTACAGACACTTCTTGATAGTCTGCCAGAGTACATGAGGCTTAGTTTACACAATGATATTAATGTTGACATTTAATATCCAAACGATGCTTGTCTGACTCAGACCTGATGAATCCTGAACCAATCTGCTGTCCAGTGTGAGCATCTGGGTGGCTTTTCTGTTCTGTTGATATCAGACTGTATTATTGCGTGATTATTGGCTGATCAGAGCATTTTATTATTGATATATTGTTTGTTCATATATATTTTATAGCTAAGTTAAGCACACATCTTATTTGCTGATCTGTGGCCTTTTCGTTCTGTCTTGTTAAACCACACAGAGTGTATTTGGACAGCAGCAGGGCTTTGCAGACCCATAAGCCCCGGCCTGATCCCTGACATATACAGACAGGGACTCCCAGCCATCTGGCTAGATGAGACAGTTGGATTGGCACATTCCCCCTCTCTCTCTGACTCTCAATCATGATTCAACCTCTCTCACACACACACACACAATTCAAACTGGTTCTGAAGGGTTTTGTGTTTGTTTTTTTCTCCCATCTATCTGAAGGACTGCCAGAGTGCTCTGGTGGTCATAGATAGTGACCTAGCCCTAAGCTACGCAGCTTCCTTCAAAGCTATACATTTTGACTCCAAAATTCAAGGCCTTAGTTTTTGCTTGCAGCTTTTATTATGAACAAAAGGTCTGACAGCCAAGAAAGAGCATGGAGACTGGAGGAAAATATGAGATAATGAGATAATTAGAAGATAGTCTTTACAACAGAAAAAATTTTATGTTACTACATTGTTACTTACAGATTATATAAACCGAATTGGGGATTTAAACATAGGTATACTTTAATATTAGGTCTTAAGCCATAATAACTCAGACACCAAATAGTTTTGCACCAACCCTTTTTACCACTAGCACAGTTGTGGGAGTAGGGTAGTTCTACTATGATTCACATATTTTGATGACTGCAGAATATGGTTGGGTATAGTTACAGTCAGTCAGTAAATGATGAATTTTCCCACATTCCTGCACAGGTTATAATGAAGAATATCTCTTGTCTGTGAAGGACAAATTCCAAACAATGTAAGGTTTAATGTGTAATGCATTAACTTCATTGTGAAAGAAAATGTGTAACATCATGTGCTGGACTTTTAATGACTTGTGTCTTTAATGCAGATCATTAATGAAACAACATGACCCCCCAAGGCCCCTGACTCTGTGAACAATCAGTAGAAGTGTGTACTGAATAGAAAACTAACCAAAGATAATCGTGCTTAGTCTTTTTATTCCATACTTTCTCCCACTTCAGTCTCTGATACCTTTGAAATTGAACCACTGACGTGGGCCATCATTCTTCAAGTCAAATCAAATCAAGCATTCTCATGATGATATCGCCCATGCACCTTCCCACACATGCAGATAACTGCCTTTACCTCTCAGCAGTATCTCACCCTGAATGTTCAAAATAGCTGAGACGTGAACACAACTTGTGTAACATTGATTTGAAATTCAATCTAGACAGCTACCTTTGGGCCCTGGGCTGGTTCTTAGATCTATCAGTGATACTGGAAGCAGAAAACGTATGTGTGCATGAAAATAAAATAAAATGAGCAAACGCACAATATAAACAAATTATATGTATATATATTTAAATATACACAGATTTGCTGATGTAAATACAAGTGTGTGCACACACACACAGAATAATATTATCAGTCTTTGGCTGCGTTCTCTTGAATACATGTGTCGTGCTGCTGACTGACAAGCACCCTCTGACACAGATCACCAGGCTGAGGAGTTCTACCTCTCTCAGTTTTATCTTTCATCTGGCCCTCCATCCTTCCACCTGTATGTCACCCTGAGAGGTGTTGCGAGCACTCCACAAGGTGCCATTTACCCTCAAGTGTCCTGAAAACATCACACTTCTCACTTCCATTTCTCCCAAACTCTCTTACATAAAAAAGTCTCTGCAGACCACTCTGGAGCACAAGAGGCAGTGCAATTTATAAAGCACATGCTGTAGTAATCAGTGTGAAGGGGGGGTTGAATAGAGTATACACTTAAGTAAAAATTGTGATCTGTTGTGTTGTGATGAAAAAAAGGAATGAGATAAATACGAGGAAGTGCATGATGAGAAAAATAGATGAGACAAAACAATTTCTAATATTCCTGAGTCTTCTGTTATTGCTCCCTAAATGAAAATCTAGATTTCCAGGAACCTTTGTTTTATATATATATATATATATATATATATATATGACTGTTCTTCCTTTGGCCACAACATTTTGATGTGTTGTTTAGCGGTTTCATGGCTCTGAACACAAGTTCAGGGAGCCAAAGGTTGCATCAGAGAGTCTCACCATCTCGTTCATTAGATCTATTTAGATCATACGGTTGATGGGGTGGACTGCAGGTCTGCACCTCATTGTGGATGACTACATGAGAGACAGAGGCTAATGTTGCATTCATGACATTGTAGATTTGTAATTTTGAGTGTTCGAATGCCAACATTCAAGTAAACATCTCCTGTGCAAAAGAGCCCTTAATTGTACGTGTGCGTGAACAAGTGCTGCAGTGGAATATGGCCAAACCTCATAGTGAAGCATTCTCTCCCTTCTCAGCCACCCACACACACAGAACAGAGGGCCAGACAGAGACAAAGAAGCCTGTCAGTGGGGGGGCTGAAATCTGCGGCGGATTACTATGGGATGACAGATATCTCTCTCTCCCTCTGTCACTATATGTGTTGGATCAGTCAGAGATGTCATTCCAGCCATGGGTCAGTGGACGTAGGCTCTGTGTGGTTTTTCTACCTGCTGCTCTGCTGCCACTTTTCCCCAGGTAGAGGCTGATCAGTCCTGCCATTCTAAAACAGCCCGTGCCACTCAACTGGATAAAAATAATCTAACTATGATTTCATCTTCATTCAGCTTGCACGCATGAAGAGAGCTGCTGAATCGTTCTCATGAGCTTCACTCCCAAAGGTGACATGGAAGAGGTTGGCATGGATCACGCTGGATTTACCTCTGCTGCCCCCTCTCTGCAATCTGTCCGTATGTGTGTGAGACGAGAAAAACTGTGTGTACGCAGTCTTGGCCACAGCTGTTACGCTGTTCACCTCCCCTCCCTCTCTCTCCCATCTTTCTCTAATATTACACTCCACTGTGCAGGTCTAAGCTCATGAAAGAGCATTAAAACTGCCAAGTCAGCACAAAGTGAGGCCGCATAGGCACACGGTTGAGTTTCATCACTTGACACACACACACCTTCACATAAAGGGGCTTTTATTATCAAGGGCACTCAATGATAAAGGAGGTGTATGTACATAATCAGAAGGGAAACTTTGTGGCCTTTTATAGCACAAACCTGCTATTGCCTACATTCAAATTTCTAAAAAGCTTCCTCCCTGACAGGAAATTGTGCTCTTCATCTTTGTGACCATGGTAACCAAAGCCTGTAAAGCCTTTCAGTCAGGTTTGTGTCACATACAGTATTTTTCACAGTGCAAAGTAAATTTTCTGGGGAAAACATAATATAACAATCATGTAGTCAAAAAGCTGGAATGTGAATGCAAACAAAAACAATTTTTGGAAGGAAAAAAGATTTAACTGAAGTCTGCCCTTCTCTTTTCTACAAACTTTCCAACACCAACCCATCAAAGTAAAGGCTGCTATACATGTTCAACTGGGTTTATCCATTTTTGCAGTACGTGGCAGCATGTGTGTGGGGGTTTTAGCTAAATTTGTGCAGCAGAGAGTTACAGTGCGGGTTATTTTCAGGTGTGTCTACATATCAGTGTGAGAAAGCGAAAAACAAGTGTGTAAATGTGGAGACGTAATGTCCAGCCAGACGAGCAGAGAGATGGACAGAAAGACAGATACAAAGAGGCCTGCAGCGGTCCCTGACTCAGAGCCATGGCTTGTTTGGCAGGGACTCACATCTCTTGGATGTCAATCTGTCTCTTTGTGTGTGTGTGTGTGTGTGTGTGTGCGCGCTTGCTAGGAGGAACAACAGGATGTGAGCAAAAATCTATTCCAGCTTCCTCATCAGCAGCCTTGTCCACACAGGCTTTGGTCTCATGCGATTGTGTCCTAGAAATGGCTGCTGAGATGAGTTTCATACTGCGGGTAACAAAAAGTTGGATGAATGCTGAGGAGATTTGCAGAGACGGGAGAACAAATGTCCAAATCCACGGATGGCGCACTTCAAATTAAAGCGCATGTGATATGAAAACTTAAGGCCAGTGTGGCTATAGGATTTTTAACGGCCTTCTGATGTTTTTGCTGCAACATTGTTTAAAACATCATCTCCATCCTGATGAGTCAGGACGTGGTTGCCTGAAATCACATCATCCTCCAGCCTTTAGTTGACAATTGATATTAAAAAAAGAGAATGATTATTGGAATGAAAGAGCTCATTATTATTATTATTATATGTCATTATTCCAGTTATCTAAACCCAAAAATGTAAGATAGATGAATACAAAGGAATCACATTAAAACAAAATAGCTTCAACTAAAAGATTTTGCAGCTGATGTTATGTTTAATGTTTCCTGTAACCATTGTCTTTCAGGCAGACACGGGAACAGGAAACCCCTCCAGACTTCTTCTACTTTTCTGATTTTGAGAGACACAACGCAGAGATTGCAGCTTTTCACTTAGACAGGTGAGTCAAACTAATCTCATTTGGTTCATTTGTTTCCTCTTCAAGGTCTCATTTCGAATCACCCTTCACAGTCACACATGTTCATTCACATAGACAGTGACACTTTAACCTCACTGTACAGCAGCGGTGTGTTATGATGGACTTAAACTGTGAAAATTTGAATGTGATTAAGAATAACACAGAGCGCTGGGAACATCTCCTCTACTTGCTGCTGAGGATGTTGATTTCAACATGATCTTTTTACTCTGAGGACTGGTTTAAAAAGAAAAAAAAAAAAAAAAAAAAAACATTGAGGAGTACTATGATGAGTAAAATATGATAGTTGGGGATTGTGGGGGAGGAAGACAAATGGCCCAGAGGTTGTCTCAAGGTCTTCTGAGGGCTCAGTAATTAGTTCACACACGCTCTCACAAACACACATTCTTGCTGTCTGTTTGATGGGGTTAGTGGTATGATCCTGCGTGGGCGGGAAAACTGAGCCAAACAGGAAATCACAGGCACACCATGGCCACTCGGACATAGTTTCAGAGCGTGGGGGGCAGAGTGGGTGGGGCTGTGATATCTCCAAAGACCAGCTTGATGCAGGACTGCTGAGAAATGATTGTCCAGCCTCTGAATCAGGAATGCAGAGGAAGATATTTTGCTCAGCTAAAAGTTTCTGTTGTGAACTCCTTTTCCTCAGGGGTACGTAACAGGTGGAGTGCACAGAAATAGATGCTTGACTGGGCTCTCACAGACACACACACGCACACTCACAGGTGCTCCTTTGTCACCAGGGCCCAACGTGACGGTGCAGTTCGCAGCCTCTGAATGCTGTCCTCTGTAGGCTTGAGTTTCACCCAATCTTTTCCACTCAGCCAGTCTGTCTGCCTGCTCCCAGGAGGCTTAGTATTAGTCTCGCACTCGTTTGAGGTCAAACATGCAGTGAGACAGGCTAAACAGGGGCTGAACAGGTATTATGTTCCTACATAGGTGTGTAAGAAAAGAATGAGTGAGGGACAGAAGCAGACAGAGAATGAGAGGACAACAAGTTGAGAGTCGGATTAGTGGAATTAAATTGCTCTCTACTATCTGACTCTCAGCAGAGAGTTTGAACAGCTCATTAACACAGCGTGTTAGAAGTTGTTTTGGCAAAATAGATACTTACGATCATCTTTGTTTGACTCATAAGTCAATGGTGAATGTCACTAAATGCCGTTTTTTGATGCCAAAGCCCAGAAGCAGACAGAAAGCCCTGCAAGGTGATGAATTATTAATACACTTTGTTTACTGAAACTATACAGATCATGTTCTATGCTGACAAGTTTGATGGGAAATCACTAAACATTGTTCTATTGTGAAGAAAACTGATTCTGACATTGACTCTTTCTATATATAGACAATAATAGAAATATTTGTGCATAAGAGTTACAGTACAGTAACTTTCCGATTCACTTGAATGAGAAGGTGTGTCCAAACTTTTGGCCTGTACTGTATATTACCACAGATGAGGAAAGTAAAGGAGGAACTGCTGTCAGAATTTTCTAGCCCACCAAATGTCAACCACTCAGACCTACGGACAATGTAGAGTCATGATCAACCCAAACATGTTGTCTTTGGATGGTGGGATTAAACCCACACAGGAATAGGGAGAACATGCAAACTCCACACAGAAAGGGCCCAGGCCAGGAACCGAACCTGTGACCTTCTTGTTGTGGGGGCAACAGCACTAACCGCTATTCCACTATGCTGCCCCTGGCACCATTGATATCATAGCAAAAAACACTGCCTCACATAAGCAATAAAAACAACTGAAACCTCTAAGTAATAAATATCTTTCTCCTTTCCGTTTCCTTTCTCTCCTCTCTCATCAGGATCCTGGACTTCCGAAGAGTGCCCCCGGTAGCAGGACGTCTAGTCAATATGACAAGAGAGATCAGAGATGTGACTCGTGATAAGAAGCTGTGGAGAACCTTCTTCATCTCACCAGGTAGTGATTCTGCCGACCTCTGCAGTTTAGCACAGTGTCGAGTCTGCTGGGTACGGGACCAACACAGCTCACTGATGCTTGATGTGGGTTATGTGGAGTATGTGCGTTTGTGTATTGTAAAAATATGACCAAAGCCAAAAGTCACCAGAAGGTGGCACCAACTAACCGTTTACACAACATCAGTAAATGATGAGCAATCTTGATTTCTGTCAAAGACAAACTACAGCTTAGACCAAACTAACACTGATTGTGTCACATATATTTGAACTGAACAAAGGTGGAGTCATTTCTCACATAGTAGCAGATAAATCTTTGATTAACATGGCAGCGGCTATTGAGAAATGAAGAGAAAAGAAGTAGTTTAGTTTAAACTATCAAGAAGAAACATGAGGTTTTACAATAATTTAGTTAAACTATTTACAGAGAATTGGCCAGACTGTGTTTGACTGAAGAATGGTATCTCCTCCCAGTCAGCACTCACTTTCACATGTAAAGGTGGAAAACAATATCTCGCACCCCTTCTCTAACTTCTAAACGTACATCTTTGATTTTTTTTTTCTCTGCAGCCAATAATGTCTGCTTCTATGGAGAATGCTCTTACTACTGCTCTACTGAGCACGCTCTGTGTGGGAAACCAGACCAGATTGAAGGCTCGCTGGCAGCCTTCCTGCCAGACCTTAACCTGGCCAAACGCAAGACGTGGAGAAACCCATGGAGGCGCTCCTACCACAAACGCAAGAAAGCAGAGTAAGGACAATCACAAACAAGCACAGACACTGATTGGTCCACTCAGCTATATTTTTCTGACTAATTATGACCTGATTTGATATTGAAACATATTTCTACATCTTCTCAGATGGGAGGTGGACCCAGATTACTGTGACGAGGTGAAACAGACACCCCCATATGACCACGGCACTCGACTGCTGGACATCATGGACATGACCATCTTTGACTTCTTAATGGGTAAGAGGAAAGGAATGTATAAACGTGTGTGACAGCATCCAACTCAGAGCGGTATTTCTTCATCATTTTCCTCCTACCATCCTTGTGCAGGTAATATGGATCGTCATCATTATGAAACTTTTGAGAAGTTTGGAAATGAAACTTTCATCATTCACCTCGACAATGGAAGAGGGTAAGGAGATCTGCTCTTAAAATATCAGTTTTAGCTACTGGTTTGATGTATTGAAATGAAAATAGTTGTACGGAAATTTTGTGATGACTCAGGCATTCATACAAAAATCAAGAACTGCATCCAAGAATCAAGAATCAGGATTAAGCTCTCTAAAAGCCGACACCCGGCAGAGAGGTTTTTGGAATAAACTGTGTTTCATCCTTTGGTCTTGTAGGTTTGGAAAGCACTCCCATGATGAGCTGTCCATCCTGGTGCCCCTCAGTCAGTGCTGCAGGTCAGACATTTGGAAGCATTTTTCCAACCTTTTTGTTTTTTTGTCCTACTAACTACAGAATTGAATGTCCTGTTTATTCATAAGTCATCACGTATTCCTGCCCACTGTCGGGTCCTCCATCCTCCCCATCAGGCCGTTGATACACAAAATAATTCACCTCACAGCAAGAATTTGTGATACCCAGGTCTGCAGCTTTTCAGTGTGGAGTTTGCATCTTCCATAGTCCAAAGACGTGTTTATGTTTACCAGTGACCCTCAATAGCCCATATGCGTGAACAAAAATGTTTTTTTTCCTGTATGTCTCAAGATATCAGCCTTGTGAGACAGGTGACCTTCCCAGAATGCACCTCACCCTTACCCAAAGTCAGCTCGGACTGGCTCCAGCACCCCTTCGATGATGAGCAGCAGAGATAATGAATGAATGAATGAAAGATGAGTTACATAACATGAAATAACCTTTCCAGTTGTCCGTCCTTCTGTGTTTTCAGGGTGAGGAAGTCCACGTACCTGCGTCTCCAGCTGCTGGCCAAAGAAGAGTACCAGCTGAGCTCCCTGATGGAGGAGTCTCTGCTGCGTGACCGACTGTCCCCTGTCCTCATCCAGCCTCACCTCCAAGCCATGGACCGTAGGCTCCGGCTGGTGCTGCAGGTCCTTGCAGGCTGTGTAGAGAAAGAAGGCTACGTTAATGTTGTGGAGGAGGATTTAGGTGGGGAGACCGCCACCCACAGGAGCCCAGGTCACAGGTAGTGAGGGGCGACACTCAAAGGTGATGGAGACCACACATGGACGGCGGACCTCGTCTGTGGCTGTATGACCGATGGGATTGGACCAAAAGTCCCACTCCTCATATCAACCTGAATTCAGTGAATTCCAAGACTTGCCATCATTGCCTCTGTGGAACCTGCTTGTGTGTTTATAGAAGATACAGATACATTGAAAGACTGTGCTCACTCAGAGGCTTTGTATTTGTTAGATACAGATGTATTTTTGTTTTATCAGATGTTGTATAACACATAAAGGAACAACTGCTGTGCTCTGATTTTGTCCTGTTTGTTTTGAATATGGAGGGTATCAGCTTGTTTCATGTGTTTTGTTATATTAGTGCATAACCAAATGAGAACTTACCTTACGGTCAGACAATAAGCTTTATCATTTATTGTGATGTTTGACGAGACAAAGAAAGTGTGTGGAAGTTGTGCAATATTGTTCTTTTGTAAAATATATGTTCACCTTCTACAGTCAACTCGATCAGCTGGAAAAGCTGAGTCAGGATTGACACAAACAACACAACAACCAGGAGAAAAAGAGTTTCCTCACAGTGTGTTCTGTCTATCTATCTTCATAAGCTTTGAACAGCATAAATCTGAGTTCAGTACATTTCTCACTGTCCAAGCTGTACTTTCACTTTGCCTTATTCCCATTTTGTATGTCTTTTTTTAACTTTCCCATCTCCCCTACAAGTTCAGCTTGCACCAAATGCAGTACAACACAAGACTAATGTTATTGTCCAAACCAAAAATACACTAAATGTAAAGAGTGGGGTCCACACTGATGTGCTGGTTAACGTTTAAATTAAATGGTATGTGAGTTTATTCAAGTGCACTACCATTACCTTCCTCGTCAGTTAATATATCATTTTGCAATTTATGCAATGCAAAACATTACAATTTGTATGTTGTTTCATTTTATCAGTGTCCAAGTTACTATTTATTGGTGCGTTATAAAAAAGTGAAAATGGTCAATAAATTCTAGTTCATTGTTTTGTTTCATGTTGCTTTTGGAAATAGTTAGGATTTTGATATTATTTAAATTGACATTCTTTTGGGTACTACTTTTATATTGTGTTCCAAAAACAACTGGGTTGTTTCTGGAAATTAGGGTGTACCGTTGCAATTTTAAGTTTACTCCTAAAACTCCTGTGCATTGGCTAACCTGGTACCTGTCCAATGACAGAAATGGAGTACTTGAATGTTTTGGAATTAGCAGTATGGGCAGAATTCGCAAACAAAAGCCTGGAAGTTAGACTCAAGTGTATTTGTGGGCGACAAAGGATCCCACCACAGGGGTAACTTTTCACAACCTTGGTGTAAATAATTATAAATACTTGGAAGACTTAACAAGCTGCACAGCACAGTGATTTGCTTCTGTTTTCTGCTATTGCATTGTTACTGTGAAGATCTGTTTACTAAATGATTCAAGTGTGCAATAAAAGCAAAAGTAAGGAGAAAACACTCTGTGTGTGTAGGTGGCTGTAGCCATATGGACCCTCTCTTCAATGATTTTATGCATGGGTGGAGGTGAATATGTGTGTTAGTTTGAAGGGTAAGGCTTAATGATACGCAAATTAAAAAGGTTTTTCTAAGTGAAGACAGTTTATAATTTGTCAAACTCAGTCAGCCTGTAAATAATACATGAGAAAATCTAGCCCTCGCCACAACCTGTACCAATTAATGTGTAGCAGGACTTAAACAACATGTAGGCAGCTTCAATCAGACACATAAATGCACACATGCAGACAAAAAAACAACAACAAATCTCTAGACCCTCACACCATATGCAGTCTGTGAACACTAACACATGCACAGTTTAAGCTGACAAAGTTAGTCAAAGCACATTCATGAGGCTTCGGTGTCTTCCAGTAGCAAAACACTCTTCAGCAACAACTGTACAGTATTCGCATTCACTCCTATAAAAACTGCAGATGAGTAGGTCTAGTCAGTATTAACTGGTCTTTACAGGAATTAAAAATGTTTTTCCCTCAGCTTTTCTTCCTAAATTTTGGTCTCTAGCTGACTCAAAAATTACTCTGTCTAAAGAAACATTTCAAATAAAAAAAACTGTGACGTGACATTTAAGATCTGCAGATAATAAAGCAGTACCCAGGTGTATCTATAAAGATCACTTTCATTTTGATGGCATTTCCATAAGGGTTTGAAACTGAATATCTTAAAGGGAGAGATCTTAAATATCCATGTCCATGGATACCGAAATAGCCTGAGTCTGTAAACCTGCAGTTCAAACACCGAGCAGCTGTCCCGGGTGCTGAAGCAGCACCATGGACAGCGCTGGACCGAGCGGCCCAGAGAACCGACGGAGCTCTTATGGCGGGATTCTGCTCGGTTCTACCTCCACATTCACCGCAGATGTAAACACAAAGATGGCAGCCCATCATCAGTGCGTCATCGATAAATACCAGGCAGCTTTTAGAACACGACATTCATTACAGTTCGCAGTAAACGATGGTGTGTTGTTATCTCACCAGGAGAGGGAGCAAGTTCACCACATTTCTATCTGTGGGACTCAGGAACAGCAAGTTGTTACGGTCCAAATTCACTAGGTGGCACTCAGGCCTCATGGTGGACTTTTGAAAGCTACTTTTGGACACGAGGTAAGATTAATGTCAATATTTCGTGTGGCTCGGGGTGATGAGCTGATGTATTGAGCATTAGGACCAGAGTTTTTGTCTGAAGGACACAAGGCCTAAATGATGCCACCACAAACCGCCGTCATGAAGGACTTCATTTGTCTTGTGGAAAAGTTTATAAAGCGAAAATCATGTATAAAATATTCCTGCACGATGATGCTCATCAATTAGATGACGCACTAGAATACATGAAAAAGTGACTATAATACAATTTATGCCCTGGATTACAGGTTATGGTATTGGCAGTTAGATTTAGCCCTGTATAAATTTTGTTGATTTTTTTTCCCCCTGGCATGTACAAATTTCTTCAATTTCATTGATAATTTTATTCGACCTGACCTGAGAAAATGGGAGTGAAGCCCCCTCCAGCCCAGATGTTGTTTAGTCTCCATAGCAGGCCACCCCTCATTTAGTGACAGCTTCTCCTGCCTGGTAACAGTATCCAACACCACTGTCCTCCTGTCTCTATGGCAACAGAGAGCAACCCCCTTCCTCCCTCTGCCTCCCACTGATCCAAAGGTGTGTGGCTGAGTCCTCCACGACCCTGACCCCTACACCTCCCCCCCTCAGTGATCTTGAATTCTGCCTGACTTGGCAAAGATGTTGCTGCAGTGAATCTAAAAACCACAGCAAACACATTAATCTGCATGTTTGACAAAAAAAAAAAAAGTATTACTAAAAAATACAACAGAGTTACGCCACCTAATGCATGATGTCATAGAGCGTCTTCAGTCCAGTCATCAGTGACCGGCTCCGTGAGCACTGAAAACACTGAAGTTTGATAATAGAGCGAAAGCAAAGATGAGAAATAAACAACTGATCAGAGCAGACACTCTTGTTATTATCTCAGAAGGCCTCCCCACCTCTCTGGCTGATGTATTGGAGTGGAAAACACAACACCAACCCTCAACCACACCCCTCACACCGTGCACACAAACTGTGCGTGTGCGTGTCAGCGCGTACGGTGAGCCGAGATAAGAGGAGCTTTCAAACGGATCTTCAGAGGCAGTCGTTTTTAACCCCTGTCCGTCTCGATTGAAGTCAGTGCTGTAGGCAAAATCACGCTTCAGTCAGATCCGCGCTGATCAAAACAAACGCATCCCGGAGAGGATAACGCGCCGAAATGATTTTTGGGTAGCTGCGCGGCCGCGATGACGTCTGAACCTATTCATAGCCTCCCTGCATCTGGTGGCACTGATCTCCAAGAGATCGTTTAGTGAGAAGAAGAAAATATGGAGGATAAACTGAAATGTGATTTTTTTTCTTTTTTCTTTTTTGCAGGCCCACTGTTCCACACCGAAGGCCTGTCTGTCTCACTTCTTTTACAAGCCGAGCTCATCCTCAGCTCTGAGGAGACGGTGCCGCGTCGCTCTCTGAAAATCCAGCTTTTTCTTCATCTTGTTTTGTTTTTTTGTTTTTTGGTTGAGGCTGAGCAACACCCCGTCAATACCAAAGCCAGTGAGGAGCTGGCTCCGTGTCTGAACTCATGAATTATTAAAAGACGACTATTTCGTAGCTGCAGCTAAAATTAGGAGTAGCCTTATGTTGCCTATAATTAGAAAGCAGATGGAAAGCGTTCATTTATAATAGTACATGGAAGATTTGACATTTCCAGGTGAAGATGCTCTGTATGTGTGTGTGTTTGAGCCTGGCGACAGAGACAAAACTCCCCCTGTCTGTCGTCAAGGTCAGACGGAGGCGCATCCTTTAGAGTCAGGCGCACCGGGAGAGAAATTAAACTCCAAATCAATTGCCCTTGAACCGCTGCGCGTGTGTGACCGTGTGTGTGACTGGCTGAGTGACTGGCTGGCAATGTGTGCATCCACGAATGTGTTTACAAAGCGTGAGGCTGTGCATTTGTCCGGCCATGGCATGTGTGTGTGTGCGTGCCAGGAGCGACCACGGGCCATTGCCATAATTGCACATTGCGGCGGGGGGTCCCGATGAAACGCCCTCAGACAGGGAGGACGGCCCGGCCACGCTGCTGCTCGAGCGGCGCGGCGCGCTGCGACAAGTGCTCCTTTTGCACGACAAAGCGAATGAAATCGCGCAGAGGAGAGGAGGCCAATTATTGACGCGCGCCTGAGCAAGCTGCCAGCAGCCCCTCATCTGTCACTCACGTGGAGGAGGAGGAGATGGCTGAATGGGAGTAGAGTCACAGCCCCCACCCCCTCCTCCTCTCCTCCCTTTTCCTCTCGCCTTATTTTCATTCATGGCACAATCAGCGACACACGCATGCACATATCTCGCCAACGCAGCGGCTGGCTCAGTCCCTCTCTGTCAAAAGACTGCTCTCTCTCTCGTACAGACACACACACACGCCTTCACATATGGGCTAACACACTCTTTTCTTTCGCTTTTGTTATCTAATTTTCTCATAAACACACACACTGAGCTCCCCCCATCTTTTCCTATCACGCTCTTTCACACTGGAAATTTTGGTCATCTCTTTTCATACATGAGTAAATACACATTCAGAGCATCTCTCTCTCACACACGCACAGATAATAATAAACAGCAACAAACACATCCGAGCCAAAGGAGATAAACAATAAGGACACAATAAAACAAACACAGACACGAGGAACTGCACATCAACCCCCCCACCCCAACAGAGTTTTGTTTCTAGAGACAGATGCAGCTTTCCTTGCCACCCAGTCAGAGAAACAGAGGGGTAGAAAAGTGACGGAGGGAGGGGAGTAAACCTGAGCTATGAGTGGGGGGGGGATCCATAGCTCAACCACTCTTCTCCCCCTCCCACCTCTCCCACCAGTATGTCAGCAATCTCTCTCTCACCCCAGCTCTCTCTAACCCAAACACACATACACACTCAATGCAATTACTCTACAACCCCCCCCGCCCACCCAAGAAACTGACACACACCCCACTGCCACCCCCGTTTGCTGCTCTCCATCTCCACATATCAGCGTGGTCGCTGTTGGACAGGCTGCTAAAACTCTCCACAGCACAGGCTGCAGGACGAGGCACCCCAACACACCCCTTTCTCCCAACCCTGAACTCCCCCCCCCCAAGCTAATTCCATTATACATTCCCGACTGGAAGGAAGAGGGGCTGTCTTCTAATTGCTTTCTTATCCCCCTGAGTCCCCCTCACTCTCTCCTCCTCCTTTTTCCTCCACCAGCATCATCACCCCCCCACCCCACCCTTTCAGCCCGCCTCTCTCGCCCTGTGTGCACTCAACATGGCAGCAGCAGACAAGCAGAGGAGGGAGGTGAGCTAGAGAACAGGAGAGAGAGAGCGAGAGAGAGAGAGAGAGAGAGAGAGAGAAGCAGGCAGGCTGCTATCAGGGAATACTGGTGCCATTTTCAGCATCGCAGGGTAAAAGGATTGAGCCTCGCCGCTGTACGCTCGGCTCGGCTTGTCTCAGCTCAGCTCACATCGGCTCAGAACAGCTGAACAGGAGGGGATTGACGGGACAACAAAAGGAGGAGAGAACGGCTAACTTCTAACACAGGTACAATGTTTTTTTTCCTGTCATCTGTTTCCCTTCTGTGGCAGGACACAAGATGGACAGCAACACTGCTCAGAGTGAGAGCAAGAAGGAATCGAGGGGGAACTCTAGAGGGGGGCGTGTGTCTGTGTTTGTCTGTGTGTACATCTGTGTGTGTGTTCACTCCAAACAGAGGACAGCGGAGTGCCTCATGGGACTGCATTCTATTTTCATTTGGTGGAAGAACATCCACCTCCCACACACACAAAACACAAACACACACACAGTCCAAGTACCAGACACCTGCCTCAACCCTGTTTTCCACGAGCATCTGTCCAAACATGAGACAGGGGGGGAAAAAAAAAAAGAGCACAAATGCAAAAACACATGGACAACACACAGAGGAAGCATGAGCTGCAGCCGTTCTGTTGGTCTGTGGCTGTGTTTGTTTTTCTTCTCTTCTTCCCTCGCTGTGTTCAGCATCCTGAGCCTTAGGATGTATTACGTAGTGCTATAACAGGACGCTATGTCAGAGCACGATGTGTCATAGCACGCTGTTTACTCTCCCTATTGCATAAGGGGAAATCTGAAATACACACAAACACACACACACACACTCATCTTATGAAACCAGTGACGAAGTTGCACTCTTCTAATCAGTGTTTCCTTGTGGAATATGGATCTATAATTGTTTATTTGTGTTGCTGTATTTTGTATGTTGTGCTGCAGGAGAATCAGGTCATCTCTGGGACACAGACCGCCCTCCATCTAGCTGTTACAGACTATTCATGCTATTTTTAGCTTGACTTTACCTGACGGGTGCTGGCTGAGGTGTAGTTTAATGGCACAGATGTGTATTCATGTTGTTTGTATGTGTTTAAGAGCATGAGAATTTGTGTTTGTGCGTCTAATGTACTGCACTTCACTGCACTACGCACTTCAGAGGCAGCTTTACAACCTTTAAAAGGGGTCCTAAAAGATGCAGAGACTGCAGTGTCACCGCTGACTGAAACTGATGCTACCAACAACCTCATTCGCCCCAGGGAGAGGGAGGGAGAGGATGAGAGATGGAGAGAGAGAGAGGTGGTGGACTGGGAGAGGTGTGACAGAGACGAGTTCAGAAAAAAATAGTACACAGACACAACAATGTGT
Organism: Echeneis naucrates; assembly: GCF_900963305.1. Classification (NCBI taxonomy): domain Eukaryota; kingdom Metazoa; phylum Chordata; class Actinopteri; order Carangiformes; family Echeneidae; genus Echeneis; species Echeneis naucrates. Next base: position 7,003,051 of record NC_042518.1, read on the forward strand.
GTTTGTGTGTGTGTGGGTGGGCTTGTGTTTGTATGGGTCTGTTTGTGTGCATGTATGGGAGAGAGAGCGAAGGGGAGAGGGGGAGGGAGCACAACAGGGAGGAGGGGTAACGACAGAGATAACGCAGAGAGGGTGTAGAGAGGTGTCAGGGACAGAAAACAGAGGTGAGATAGAGAACAGCGGAGGTGTGTGAGTGTGTGTGCGTCTACAAAGATAGGCAAAGTGCACAAAGGAGCAAGAATGAGAGAAAGATAGAGCAGGAGAGGGAGAGTGATAAGAGGTGAAGGGGAGGGAAGAATATCTGAATGGAAGATGAGAGGCTGATCCCCTATAGCAATGCAGCGACATGGACGCCATCAACATGTAAACAGCTGCACCAGGAAAAACAATGTGCAGGTGTGTGTGTGTGTTTATGTTTCGTGTTGTGTTCCACTGAAAGTGGAGTTATGTGTCTGTAGTGTGTGTGTGTGTGTGTGTGTGTGTGTGTGTGTGTGTGTGTGTGTGTGCGCGTGTGTAAAAGCTGTATTCCTGTAGTCAAAGGAAATAGATAAGACAAGAGCCAGCCCAGTGGCTTGGCACAGCATGGCATGGTAAGGCAGTGCACCTCGAATACACAATGCTGCCACAGAGACATGGAGCTGAGATATGCACACACACGCACACACGCACGCACACACACTAAAAGTCTGCTCTCCTTCTCCTCTGACTTTTTCTCCTTCATACACGCGCATTCAGACTAACAGTAGGTTTCCTGCATGATGCAACACAATGAAAGGAAGCTGATTATCATGGAGATTGGGAGGCGTGTGGGGAGCAGGTTTTAGTGTGTGTGTGTGTGTGTGTGTGTGTGTGTGTGATGGGCAGTAAAGGGCATGCTGAAATTGGCAACTCATTGCTGCGGTGAAATGAAAGGTGAAAGCTCCCCTCTGAGTCTCTTTCCCTCTCTTGCTTCCTCCTCCTCTGCCTTCCTTCCCCTCTCTGTCTCTCTGTCTCAGACCAAAACAAATACATGAGGTCAAGAAGAGGAGCGGAGAGGAGAAGCAAAGGAGGGAGAGAAGACACTGACAAAACAGACTGAAAAACAACAGCACATATTAAAAGGGGATAGGAAGAAAAGAGAGCAAGCCAACATCATGTAATACATCAAGTGGTCGTCTTTCTGTCTGCATGTTTTAACATCTCATATCACACTACACACCATATTTAACTAGACTGCTTGTGTGTATGCGTTAAAAAGATTGTGCGTGTTTACGGCCACCACACCATAAGCCTCAAGCGTCCCATCTAATTGCCCCAGAGGCTCATGGTTATTTACTGGTGGGGGTTAATAGGCAGACAGCGAGAGAGAGAGCGAGACAGAACGTTTGTCCCTTGTTAAGGAAAAGTTCCACGAACACAAGCAGCGACCAGACCGCAGAACTGTCATTAAAAACACGCCCCACACAAACACACACATGCAGACACACACACACACACACACCCACACACACATAGAAGCTCAGCCATCTATTAATGAAGTTGGACACCTTTGAGCATTCAGTTGTATTGGTGACAGCCCCTCATACGTTTGTGTGAATAATGGTCTTACCTGCTGTCATTCTGTCACTGCTGTCATGGCTGCTGTTCTCTTCATTGTGTATTTTGTTGATTAAATATATGAATCTACAGCGCTATGGCAGTTTAGCATGAACGTGATGCATATATAACTTGTGAACAAGGCCGGATTGCCCCGCACAAGGGCACAGGGGCAATACTGAACTAAGCCATGGGGCCCTCCTGCCAACCTCAAGATTGGGTAAACGCATAAAGGCTTAATTGTGGAAATTACTTCACGGAAATTGATCTTTTCATTGGAAATGAAAATATCTGGAGGCCCCAGTCAGTGGTCCGGTTAGTAATACAGACCTGTTCAAACATCTTATGGTGCAATGTGTTATAAAATTCAATTACACTCAGTTCTTAAGCAAATGTGGCAACTGACACTGGAGCAAAGGAGGAGGTCATGTAACACTGTATAAAGAACAAAGCCCACAGTCGGAGCCGGAGGTGGAGAGGTTAGAAGGATTGGTCATCAGCAAATAGACTCTTAGACTGTTTGGCTCCTGTCACTGTTATTACTATTACTGCTCCACAGCCACATGGTCATTATTGTAAACAAAACAAAGTACTTACTTTAAACCAGACCAGGACCTTTTCCTCACCCTAGCTTACACTTTCCACCTCTGATAGGACCACGGACCGCTTCTCGTTCACATAGAAACACACATGCTCTCAACAGTGTAAACACATATCCCACCACACAATGTTGTGCCCAAATCCTAATAAAAATTAAAACATGAGACAATACACATCACAAATACTTCTCACTTCTCTCCAGCTACCTACCTAAACACACACACACACACACACACACAGGTGTAAATACTTAGACTCCACCTTCATGTGCATCATACACCCTGACACATACACATACACAGCATATTTTCCAAAAGCTCAGCATCAGTGCAGTGTGAAAGTGCGGGTACATGCTGTTCCAGTGAACAGTACGACACGACTGCTAACCTAGATCTGATTACACACCGGAGCACCTCATATGTACAACTTTGCATGTGTGTGCCCATACATGTCTGTATGCACGTATCTCTACTCTACTTCTAATGCAGTTTGCAGGTCATATGTTTTTATTGGACTAGGCAGGACAGTGTCAGTGCAGTGTGTTTGTCTAGTGAGAATTGATGTATTTCCCTACATGAGAGTGAGGAACATCAGAGAGAGTGATAGAGGAAGATGAGGGTGAGGGGAAGGGGAAGGGAGGGGAATGGAGGGAGGCGGGAGGAAGAGCTAGGGGTTACTGCAGGGAAGAGAAGACAGAGGACGTAATGAGGGAGAGGAGGTGGGTAGAGAGGAAGGGAGAGGAGAAGAAGCTCATCTGTATGCTGGTTACTGTGTGCGGCTTGTTTGATCTGGAGGGAGTACTTAGTGCTGGCTGGTGGGATGCTGCAGAGTGGAGACGGCAAAAATAAGGTTCCTGTTATATTGTGTGTGTGTGTGTGTGTGTGTGTGTGTGTGTGTGTAATTAGGTGTACAAGGTGTTGGGTGCAGCACTTTGCTCATTAAAAGGATCTGGCCGGTGTCCAACTCTGTGCAGTTCATCAACTGTCCTTCATGTCTCTCATTCTACTTCCTCCTCTGTCCTCTCGTCATCTGTCTCCTTCCTTCCCTTCTTCCTCACTCCCCCCATCTCTAAACACTCCATCCTCTCATCCGGGGTGTTGCTGCTACAAAACACTGCTTTGTAATAACAGCGCTTATGAAAAGGTGAACATAGCATGTTTATAAACCATCAGCACATATCCGTACTATTAACATGTACACGTATGAAGACAGACAGGCACCTCACATCTAAGTCAGGGTAAAAGAGTGTTGTGTGAACCTTGTTCATTCTTCACAGTTAGGAGAATGCATTTGTAGTGTAATCACTGAACATTAAAAGCAAAAAATAAAGAAATAACATATCTGCTCCTGTGAGAAATAGCACATACAGGTTTGTGTTGTTGACTGCACAGCCTAGCAGTGCTATGGATATGTGCACCAGTGGCACTGAGGAAATGCATAATCAGTAGCTCTCACTCAAGAGCTCTGATTAGCTGAAGGGGGAAGGGATTTTGCTCCTGACTACTTTGGATTCGCTCACACTTTTTATTTTGCAGGGATTTGTCGACTGATACAAGGTTATTATTATAGTTTAGGTTTTTTGGGAGATTGTGTAATCAAAAGGCAAAGTTCTATTTGCCTGCACAGCTGTTCAGCACTATAACTGGCAAGCAAAGTCGTTATTTTAGTCAGGATGTGCCTCAAGAAACGCAGGTGTGTATTTGTGCATGTGTGTGTGCTAAATGAGGGACTTGCAAAATAAAGCCTGTCCCACTGCTGTTCAAATTGTCTACTAAAGAAAGACATCGTAGAAAAGGGAGGAAAAGACTCTGAAGACAGAGAGCGAGAAAAACCAAACTGGAAGAAGTGAAAATGAAAGGGCAGATGACAGAGGAAACAAGAAGAGGCTAGGGAAAGGGGAAAAAAGGGATCGTTCCCAAGGAGGCATACAGGCAGAGAGAGACAGATCTGGGAACATAAAAAAATCAAATGAAAAGTACAATGCAATATAGAACTAAAAAGTCAAATATGAGCATTGTGTTCTGTATGTTTGTGTGAGAAGAAGAGAGCCAGAGAGCTGGAAATGAAAGCGCACAGGAAATGTGTGCGTGATGGGACCAGAAAATTGTCAGGAATTGTAAAGGAACCAGAAAAATGTCACCATAGTGTCTCTCCTGTGTTCTGATCACACAGCAACAACAGCACTTTGAAAAGTTTTCTACCCACCTCACCCCCTCCCGTGCCTTCAAACAGCTGCTGGAGTTACATAATGCTGAGAGAAAAGCAAGATCAGACACAGACAAGCAATAGAGACAGCCAGAGAAACTGTGCTGCAGAAATGTTACAGAAAGTGTCCTCGGCACACGCCTCCATGTACTTAACGGCCCCAAAATGCATCTGCATGTCAAATAAGATCAATTGGCTTTTGTTATGTTTCTTTACCATCTTTATGATGATGTTGCCAATGTTATCACTGCTATAATTGCCACAGCACCATGATAAAGCACCTCTGCTGCACATAAGTGACTAAATAATCAGACAACTTAGAGAAACACAGAAGAGCCCCTGTGACCGCAGATGAGCTGTGCTGCAGGGGGGCAGGGGTCTCTATCACAGAAATGAGTTCAGGCACAGAGGATGTGAGCTTATGTGTGTTCTTAAGTGTTATTGAGTGCATTAGCGCACATGTGGACATATTTATATGGCTGTTTGGTTGCCATATTCAGAGGTCCTTGAGGAGGTTCCTGGGAGCCATTAGCAAAAAGAGGAATAATTTATATCCACTATAATTCCATCTATTGTAACACAATGACAGAATAAACGATTATATTGGTCTCAAATGCTTCCTGTAATAAAACATCTCATCTCATTGGCGTTAGCTTAGGGGTCTACAGTATGTGTGCTTTTTTTTTTTTTTGGTGAATGTGGGTTGGGGTAGACGAGACTCCCTGATGAGAACATAGTTGACTGCACGTCCGCCTGATAGAATTTCATCTTCCTAACATAATCAACATACACAAACCAGGTTACAGTTTTACTGTGTGTATGAAAAGAACATTTATATTCCTGAGCATTCATGAGACAGAACGAACTTTTCCTCCATGTGAAATATTGAAGCATTTAACAAACACTTACTTTCATCTATAAATCTTTATTACTAAACCTCCTCAATAAGCCATATCCCATGGATCAGATAATCACATGTAAATGAGTACATCATTCTTATGTGTGTATGGCTCAGGTGGAGAAAATGTTCTCCCACACATAAATACATAATTATGTTTCTTTGAACTTTGACATCTCAAACCAATTACAGCAGAGGGTTTCACACTCTTTATTCCTAAGGTGGGAAAGGTGACTGATTTCATGGGAGGAACCAAAGGGGCATGAAAATACACTATGTCCCTTCAAAGGTCCCCACTGAGCAGATTAGCCATACGCCATATCCACCGCCGTTGCTAGGTTGCATTTTCGTGTCTGCTTACATGCATGCGTATGTTTTGCTTGACTGCATCCATGCTATGGACGCAAAGTGAGTTCCCTGCCTGTGAATTAGCTTCCATAGCAACTACTGCCACACAGCCAGACAGGCAGGGAAGTGGATGAGCGCCGCTATGCTTGTGTGATCTGAAAGTGGGCACAGGCCTGATGCCAAATCTTGGTATGGTGGGCACACTAGCATGCTGGTGGGCCGAGACAATGGGCTGTTGCTGTGGTGATAGGACAGCTGCTGGTGGTACTCGGGGGTTGTGGGGATAACAATGTGCATTGGCATGTGGATGGCAGATGAAGTCAAAAGCAGCATTCAGTGTAATAATGGAGCTGCTCTGTGTGTTTGATGCGCCTTCACTTTTTCTGACTGTTTCTCTTCCTCCATTGCTATTTTTGTTTGCTGCTCAGTATCTCTCTCCTTTTCATCCCTTGTTCTATCTCTGTTTGCTTTTCTCCTCTCCTCCTGTGTCTCTTAGAAAGAGGTTGCGGCATTGCAGAGGTGGGTGTAGTGCGGGGGTAGAGGAGTTTTTTTTTTTTTTTTTATCTGAGTGTTATTGTCAGAGCTGGCCCATCACCTTGGATACACACACAGATGCACCCACATGCACACACAAATCAGACGTCAAACTCACGTCAAAGGCTAACAACTAACAGGGTTTTAACAATAATAACTCCCCCCCAAGAAACTCTGCCCAACAACACACAACTCACATGGAGAAGTGTGCTAAATGAACCAAACTCTCCCAAACACAAGCATCAAAGACAGACTTCATATTTGGCTTGGGATGCCACATCCCAAGGTGTGTTGTTCAGTAACTCAGAGTCAGTATAAGGCTAATCGCTAATGTTTTCATGCAGAGAAACATGAGGGAGATGCTAATGACCTCTCACTTAGATGTCGGATGAGCTACCGGTGGCCACGATAGCTTGGATGAGAGCGCACACACATACGCACACATATTCAAGCACCAAACACGTCACCTAAGGCTCAGATGAGGGATAAGGCTGAGCCAAAATTTTAAATTAAATTAAAATTCAATATCATCAATTATCTCCCTTTCATGTATTTCCACCATGGTGAGCAAAACATAATGAACGCAGAGAATGGAGCTGCCAGGCTATTCTGTGCTTTAATACTGCTTTATTATACCTATCATCTCTTTTGTGGAGATAAAACCATGTGTGTTGAGCCTTTGCACAAAGAAGGAAGGAGAGACAGAAAGAAAAGATGACTGCTGCTGAGTGGTAGAAGCACCTGGGAGAGAATAAGAAGTAATCACATGTGCATGTGCATGTACACAGGCACAACAACACATAAACACAGGCAAATATGCGCAAAGCACAGCTGGGCTGAGGAGAAGCCATCTGTAACGCCACAGTGCAACACTCTGTGTGTGTGTGTGTGTGTTTGTTTGTGAGTGAGACACATATGTGCTGATGTTTGGCCTGTATGCACATACATGCAGGCACAAAAGCCAAGATCAAGTTCCAAATCAGTCAACCGTTTCTCTCCTTATGATGGAGAAACACTCTCACACGAGCCTGGATTCACATGTATACAACACATACATACTCACTAACCTAAGCCAGCACACACACACACACACACACACACACACACACACACACACACACACACACACACACACACACACACACAGGGACTCATGCATAAGCACTGAATCTCACCTGCAGCCGTAGACTACATAGCAATGCATACTAAAAAGACCAAGATAGAAGAAGGGGCAAAGAGTGATGAGAGAGATGGATGAGACAAGCAAAGGATTGAGTGAAGGATGGATGGATGGAGGAAAGTGAGACCAATGACAGGGTCTGTGCGGCCAGAGAGATCTGTAATGAGATCTTGGTAAGTCAGACAGGATGTTACACTTATCCTGGCTGGATAACAGACACGCAGGAGGGAATGCATTAGAATGCATTAGTCTAGCTGGCTAATATCAAAACCTGTGTCGATGTCATTAGTATGAAGTGCCACTCGCGCCATATCGATCTTTGTGAAAAACAACTAGCCTAGTCATCTGGGTGGTGGAATTAGCTAAGGCTGGCAACAATTCACAGCTACCTAAGCAGTTTTTCCTCCCAGCATTAAATTAGAAAACGTTAGTGGTGACCCAGTGTTGCTTTTAGTGTGTTAGCTTGTATCAGAGAGTGAGTCACAAGCTTTGCTGGGAGAAGCCACAGCACAAATTTAAACATCAGAGCAGTCAACAAACCCTAGGCTATCTCTGTGGCCATATTTATTCATGTGGTTTGACACCAACAGACACACACACTCACGTGCACACATAATAAAAGCACATACTTGGCTTGCACACAAACTGGAGCAACTGGATCAGATGTTTAAAAGACAAGGCTCCAAATAGTCCATATTGTTCATAATGTAGCTTTCTCCTCTTCACTGCTATTTTTTTAAAGGCATCTATGAGCAAGAATGGGCGACATTTATTCCGTCATTATACTTAAAACGGTAGAGTTCCAGTAAATACTCACTCAAGTGCATGAAAAGAGATACAGACTGCAGGTGCATTTTTTTTTTTAGGAATGAAACTGAGTGATATCAAATGTGAGCCATTCCTGAAGTTCTACATCGTTGGAAATAGAGTCAGCTGAGAGTCAGATAGAGTGGAGAGGCTCCAAATGTTGGTGAGGTCCAAAGGTACAGCTTTTAAACTGTAAAAGTTAGACAGAATTAAAAAATAAATCAAAAATAAGGGCATTCAGTTTTCATTTCTGACATCTCCTACATGGAGATCTAAAAACATCTACAGATTCTTTGCCCATGAAGGGAAACAGAGAATAATGCTTATGATGCTTACAGGTTAGTAAACGGAGCTACAGTATTCCCTCGCTTTTTATTTTGCTGCTACTTTGTGGCTGTATGTTCTACAAGTCAGACACCTCATCTATCCACATCCCTCTCCTCACATCACCCCTCTCCTTCTCTTCATCCCTCCAATCTCCGCATCTTCTCTTTAACAGCTCCATCTTTCAATATAGCATTCAGCCTCCTCCCTTCCTTCTGCCTTTGAGTTACCCATATCTTACTCTCTTTATCTTCTCTCTTGTTGCCTCCATCTTTCACAGTTTTTCTCCACCTCTTCCGCTACCCAAGACCCCCCAAGCTCCCTTTTCTTTAACCTTTTATGCTCTTGCTGGTGTATACAGACATCTCTCTCCTGGTGTCTATCAGCTCTCTGGTTCAGTCTTACCGTATAGTCTCTCTGCTATTCCATCAACATCCTATAACCCACTTCCTCCGTCTCTCCTGCCTTTCTTTGCTCCCTTCCTCCCTTTTACCCTTCTGCCATTTTCCATCTTCAGCTCACATCTGCAACTCTAACACCAATCTTGTTCCTTTTCAGCATGCTACCCTTACCCCCATTACACTTCATTATTGGGTCTGTTCCTTTTTTATCACTCTTCCCCTCCACCCCCTATCTCACTTCAGCGATGACACATTATTGCATATCCCTGTCTCATTCAAATAACCTCATGATCGCGCATAGACACACACGCAGTACCCCTTTCCCATGTTAAAATATTCATTGTGGACAATGACATCATCAAGGTTAAGAGAGAAGGCAGTAGTGGTGACAGTGTCATGGGGAGGGAAAAGAGAGGGTTGAGTGTGTTTTACTGGTAAATGAGTTTCATCGGCCACTCGTCAGCATCATCCAAGTATTTTGGCTCGGAAATGATGTCATCTACCCTTCATATGAGTCATCAGGGAAAATGTTAAAATATAATTGCTATCCTCTAATCAAATGCTAATTATTGTCATAATGTTTGGAACTGAAGGCAATCAGCTGAAGAGAATTGCATGCTGTTTTAGCCTCAGCCCTCTATCTTTGTCCCCTCGTTTATGTTCATTAATGTGAAGAGCCACCATTGTTTCATGGATAATTCATTGACATGCATGGCAGCAGCCCTCGTGTGTTTGTTTGTCTGTGTGTCTGTGTGTGTGTGTGTGTGTGTGTGTGTGTGTGTGTGTGTGTGTGTGTTTGCCATGGTGGGCGAACAGATGCAAAAAGCATGACAAGAAAATAACCTTCCCTCCCTCCACCCCTCGTCTGTTCTGACGATGAGACGCCGCTGTTGCGCTCTCTCTCCCTCTATTTTTATCATTGTTACACCCCCACACTCCCCACCCACCTCTTGCCGCTGTCACTCCCTCCATCTCTCTTCCTCTCTTCCTCTCTCAGTCTCTCTGTCCTTGGGTGTCTGCAGCCAGCTGTGTCTGTGGGCCATTATTGCCCCCCCCCCCCCCCTTCGCCACCCCCCCGCTTGCCTACATCCATTTTCCCCATCACTGATTCCTCCAGCAGACTCTCCCCCCTTCCCCCATCCTGCTCTTACTCCGCCTCCATCCTCCTCTTTCCTTCATACTCCTCTGTCCCCGTGACCACTGGGGCTCCATTGTCAAAGCGAGTACTGATAATAGTCTCATCCAGTATTCAGTTCCGGCACTGCACCAAAATCAGACGCCCGCACACGGTCAGATCTGTCAGCATCCATATTCAGAGACATATGCACATATCCTGGTTATTAAAAAAAAAAAAACAAAAAAAAAAACACTCACCTCTGTCAGAAGATAGCGTTGAACACACATCAATGCCTTTAGATACATAATACAAATTTTTTGTTATTGCAACTCACACACCCACGTACACCCCCAGATTTACACAGTCAGCAGCCGCTCCTTTCTGTTTATGTAAACATCTTGTTGTGCTGCTGGCCTCTTGTGGCTGCCTCCACTTATGAAAAGTTATTGCACTGCTTAATGTAGAGCCATTTACTTCTCTACACACCAACCCTAACTCACTCATCATAATAAAACTGTGATTGATCCGCTCTCCTCGTGGCATGCTGACACAAACACAGATTTCAGCTTGGCCTTCGAACATACAGGGGAGGAGAGAGAACAGGTTGCCTTTGAGAAAGTGGGCCACGGGTATCACGTCCCTGGTGTATCTGTGCGGTCAGAAGAAAGGAGCTGCGCTAGGGCACGTGTGATACAAATGATGATGATGTACCCAGCCTGTTTTAAAATGATTTGAGATCAGTGCAGAATTACAGTGCGTTTGAGTCCTTAAGAGAGTACTCGATAATATTCCTGACAATTACCATGTTTCGTCAACTCAATGAACACACCAAAGCAGTTTTTTCATATGAACAGCCTATCAAAGACTGTATTCAATCTTTGATATACAATCTGGATGAGGTCATCGCCAACAGAAGTTGTTGTCTCTTAAGACTTAAAAGGTAAGTGGTTCCCATAGTTTTCCACCTCAGGGCCGCCACATCAGAAACGTAATCATGCCTAATTAGACCTCTATTTATTTCACAGGTAATGATTCAACGTTCAGGATTTCAATGTGAGCAGGGCAAACAGAATTTTTCTTTTATGTTTTCCTGGGAGAATTCATAAATTGTCAATTTAACATCTATCTCTTGTCTACCTTGCCATCCTGTTGCTAAACAGCTAGTTCAACATGGATGGTATCTGTTAGCACAGAGTCTGACTGCAACGGCAATCAGGTATACGATGTCATCTGATATCGTCATTCGGTTTCCGATAGCTCTCCTGGCTTTCAGTTTTTGTGTGTGCAGATGTGATTCCCGTATGCTCTGTGTGCAAGTACATCTGTATATGCGTGTGCATGCAGTGGACGTGCATATTTGTCAATTTGGAAATGGAAGTGCTGTGAATCTGACAGCTTTAGCAGCAAAATGACGGCTGTTCCTGTCACTTCACTCCTCACACACACACACAAAAATGCTTCCAATCTATTTCAGGTGCATTTTAACCACAAGAGGACAATAAAAATGTGCCGTCCAAAAAGACAGTGAGGGGTTTGCTCTCTCTCTCTCTCACACACACACACACACACACACACACACACACGTAGATATACTGAAAATGTATAGTTGCAAAATGTATGATGGCTCATTGCATCATCTGCCCCCACCGACTGTCACTTCCTTCCCCTCCCTCTGTCCTTCCTTTCTTCCATTCATCCATTACCCAGCTCACCCTCCTCCTTTCTGAACACTCTATTGATTGAGCCATTCAATTTCCGGCTGTAATTCAACTACCCTGTTGCACTTGAATATGTAAATGAACCCATGTGGGTTGCCAATGCTGTTGTTGTCATGGAAACCACTCATCAAACAGACAGAGACACGCACACAGGACACTCTCGCTCATACAATGGCCTCCTTTGGGGTTAGGAAGGAGAGACAAGGTGAAGTGTGTGTGTGTGTGTGTGTGTGTGTGTTTTTAAATGAGTGCTGTGCTCATGTGAAACTGAAACTTTGACAGTGGCATGAGCGTTGGCCAGGGCTGAGATGACCTCACAGTACCCTTGGCTGTGTGTGCATGCGGGTGTGTGAAAGAAAGAGAGAGAAATGGTGTGTCCGTTTGAAGACTCCCTCCCTCACCTACCTCGCCTCTCTCAGACCGCCGCCCCCCCCCCACCTCTCCTCCCTCCCTCTCTCCCCTCTCACCATGTTTGTGCAGCCCTCTAATCGCACTGACAGGAGAACAGCACTCTGTGTGGCTTCTGCCACCAGGCATGCACTGAAAACACACAGGAAACATAAACACATGCAGAATTAATGCAGCCTCCATGTTTCTCTTTCTCACACATACACACCAGCGATCTCCCAGACACTCAAACACACACACACACACACGCATGCCATGCTTCAGTCTTGTGTGTCGTTAATGTGCTCCCTCTCCCTCTGTGCCACTGTCTGTCCCTGCATGTTGCTTTGGGGACATTTTTAGGTCACAAAGATGTCACACCAATTTGCGTGTGTGTGTGTGCGTGTGCAGAGGGGGCAGGAAGAGTGTCACTGTTTATTTGCAATATGTCTGTTCATCTGTGAGTATGTTTTAGTTATTTCCATACTTAAAAACATAATGCATGCTGCATATTATGGGATTTTATTTAAAATTACTGAAAGGTTTCAAATTGTATCAGTATTAGTGCATTCGGCAATAGTCCAACTTAAAGTCTGGGGAAAACATATCTTTAATTATCATTCATTAAGAATTCAATACTGAAAATGTTAAACTGCCCCCTGAGAAAACTGTGACTGGAAAGATGTGACATCATCCTCTTCCAGCTGAGCCCTGCCCACTTCAGCACAGCAAAACAAGAAAGAGCAATGAGAAAAATGCATGACTTTATCAAGTGAAACAACAAAATCTATCCAAACTTCGTCAGAAAAATGCCAGTTCAGGTCAGACCTCCATGCTTGTCCTAAGATGCTGATTAATTAAATAACAGAAAGAGGCCTTTGAGTTTCTCAAGACAGTTATAATAATGGAATCAAGGCAATTGTTTAAAATCATTGCAAAGCTTTCTCTGCCTCCCTCAACAGATGAATTATTAATGCTGCCCGAACAAGCAAGGGCGTTTATCCGAACAATAATGAATTATTTGATGATGCGGTTGGGGTGAAAGTGTTCAGCTGGCAGCTGGGCCACATCCTTCTCATAAACAATGACACTTCAATTTAGGTATGAATCGACAAGGAAACATTTTCTCTCCCCAACAAAAAAACAAATCCAACTAATGTCTCCCATGGTGGATTTGTTTGAACTCAATTTTGGAAGAAAGTGGAGGAACTAGTGGGCATATGTGAATGCAGGCAGAAGTGCGCATGGGTTCGTGTATACTGTATGTGTATGCATGTGTGTGCGCGTGGGTCTGTGCACACGTATGTGTGTATGTGTGTGCGCACGCTGCTAGGCAAATGAGCTTGTCAGTATGCAGCGCAGGCCTCTCTCTGGTGGCAGGCAGATGACAGTGCAGTGATTGGGCTGATTTCACCGACGACGTGAGGGGAAATCTGAAGGCTGCTTCGGGGCTCAGGTGCTTATCATCTCCCCACACGCACTCACGCACAACCACACATTCACGCACAGTTTTCGACGCATGAACATACATATACGGATATTTCGAACTTTTACTGCCCACCCCAAACGCACAGGTCCATGGACACACTCATGAAATCAGAGACATGGCTATGCACACATTTGCATCACCACACACACACACGCGCACTCCATCTCCTCTACTTTATGAGAAAGTTAATTATCAAAATCTCTCATGAGTCTTCTGTTAGCCAGTGTTAGCCAGACACACAGAACTGCAGCTTTGTGTGCATATACGTGTGAGATCAATTATTATAGCCCAGGGCAAGTGGGAAAGGGGAAATTACAGTTTGTATGAAGGCCTGCATGCACTTCCTAATACAATCATTGACAATTAATTACAGCCTAAGTGGCAGTTGGTATATTACACAAACACACACACACACAGGGAGGGAGAAGGTAAGCTTATTTCTAATCAGTCAGTCAGTCAGTCATGTCAGGCTTCTTTCCGTATTATTGAAGTTTCAGAATCTTGAAATGGTGTCGCAAAGACGCACCAAAATATTACTTTGTTATCAATAAATGTCGACGTGTTGGGATTTTATCATTGAAATTTTACTGATACAGCTGCTATAAATGTCACCATGCCACAACAACATGGTGTTTTAGTGGTTTTAAGACATTTGCTTTGATTATCCTGGTTGGATCTGAAGACGTGACGTTTGTTTGCAATGGAAATGCGATCTAATCCCAAAATATGTGAACGAGTGAAATCAACTAGTTCCAGTAGCGAGTTGTAGAATGAAGCAAGGTCAGCAATGTGCATGGCCATGAAATTTGGGCTCTCCCCTGTTCACTCCCTTGTGTTAACTGGAGTGGATTTTATAATAGTTCTTTTGTCTTTCTGTTATGTGAGGAAGAAACCAAACTGAGGGGAAACTGCAACACATTTACCAGCTCATTCACTGATTCTCAGCAGAGGAAACGTAAGCTCTACCGACACAATGGTACTAAAATGTATAGAAATGAATTAATGTTACTTATAGATCCCCATTTTTGTTGAACAAGTTACAATGACAACCCACAAAGTAAGTAGACTGAAGCATGATATTGTATCTTCCTCAAGTGTTTGAGTAACTTTTGGAGCTTTCACAGTTTGCATGCAACAAAATGTGATTGTTTTTGTTTCAGCTCCTGGAGCCATTTAACACCTGTAGCCGGTCCAAACCAATACAGCCACTGCAGTTTTACTTAGGTTTCATGGCAGTGCAGCCATTTAAAATAAATTACTTTTGATGGTTCACAGTAGATTTAAATGGGAACTGTGAGAGAGGGCCAGAGGAAAAAAAAAACTAAACGGAGTGACAAATAACAAAAGATAAATTGAGGGTAAAGTCACTGTGAAAGGTTCAAATCTTTGGTGTCGCACCTCATGGAAAAAAGTGGCTCAATCGCTGCTGTCAGGTAGAGAGAAATGTTAGATGGGCAGCGTGTTTTCTGTCTATCTGCCTGTCTGTGTAGGTGTCTATGTGCATTTATGTCCATGTATCTGGCTGTCTCCTTGTCCATCTTGTTGTCTGTTTATCTCTGTTTCTTTGACCGTCTTCCTACAATCTCACACATCTGTCTGCAGCAGGAAAGACTGTAAATTAAACATCTAAGATTCTCCCTCTTTCTGTGTCCTTGGCTCTTATCCCTTTGCTCTGTTCCTCACACCCTCCTCCCCTGTCTTATGCGCTCACTCAGCCCTCCCTTGCTCACTCTGACTATATTTCTTCTTCCTCCTTTCATCTCTGTCCTTCCCCTCTCTTCTCTCTGGGCGAGATACAGGGAGGGAGGGGTGAGGGATGGCACGAGGAGGCAGAAGACCGGGGCGGGTGGAGATCATAGAGGAGATGAGGCTGTGTGGTGCGGATGGATAGACAGATGCATTGATAAGGGCTGCCGACTGCATAGCACACTGGGTGCATATCCAATCTCTCTCCCTGTGTCTCTCTCCTTCTTGCTCTCATCTCTCTTTTTCATTTCAGGACTAATGCTCCCGTAGCCTTCAAATGTCAGTTCAGTATGGCAACCTATTAGATGGTTACCCAGAGTGGCTGACAGCTCTCTCTCTCTCTCTCTCGTCTTCGCACACACATTCAGGACAGAATGACTGTCTGGGGCTTTTACCGTCATTCAGAGCAGACATGAGGGACGGAGAGACACTAACAGAGCATTGCAGCAGAGGACTCCCTCATATTTCCTTTTAGAAATGCCACCCTTCACCCTACCACTAGACCGAAGAACACATATTCTTGGAGCCAGCTGCATTTAAATCTGCTATAATCAATATTTTTATGGATCATGTGATTATGCGCATGTGGAAGAGGACACTTGCAGTGATGCAATAAATGTTACCAGACTATGCAGTTCCCTTCAGTTTAATGCATGTTTGTAGTATTTTTTAGCTTAGTTTTTGGTTTTGATGCCCCACAACCAAACTATTCATATTCACTCTTGCCACTCTTATCATTTTCGAGCAGCAGACGGCAAAATAATAAAAGAAGCTACTGAACAACAGTCAGACAAGGTTAGTGTCTAGCTGGTGAACAAATGTGGAGAACTTCTCAGCTAAAGATATTCGCTTCAAGGGGTGCTGTAGACCAGACCAGAGCAAAAAGGAGAATGATGCTGGAAACATCTAGTAATGAATGGCAGTGTAATATTTACATGGAGATCATATGTCCTTGGTGTGTTTACAGATTTTTTCCATTGCCCCAAGTGGCCTAAAAAGTTATTGCAGGTTTGAAAACAATTTTATGTACTCAGTTTTTCCATTTGTATACTTCTTAAAGCTACTATTAATGACACTGCAGATGTTACATCTAAGATGTATGACAAAATATTATACATGACTATCAATTTACAGCACAAAATTTTATGCTATGTAATGAGAAATATAGACTCTCAGCAAAACAGAAACAGAGAAAGAGACAAATATATATTGTGTGTAAATATAAAATATATCTAAATATATTAAGAAAAGAGAGAGGCAGAGAACGGCATGAAACAGAGGATTAGGGGCTTAGTTAGCCTGCATGAAATCCCTTTTTCCTCTTGCGCCCTACAAAGGGAAGAAGGCAATTGGCCACATTATACAAAAAGCAGAAGAGAGGGAGGTGCGTGTGTGTGTGTGGATGAGGGGAAGGGGGTTATGGTGGGAAAGGGAGCGGGATTGCAAAAATCTCGCTGAATTCATGGTTGTTTTTCATATTTCCTCCGTGCAGCTCAGCAAGGCTGCTGCACCACCTGTGACATCCAATTTATCAATACAGGAAGCTGCTTCCTTTTTCTTCCCTTCCCTCTTTTATTGGTGAGAGAGGATGGGGGGGGTGGGGGTGCAAAAAGGGGGTAGGAATAAGTGACATTGGCCTTGAAACCGTTATTGTCTTGCCTCCAGGACAGCCAGCCAACCAGGCGGCTCAGTCTGAGGGGTGAGAGAGAGAGAGGAGGAGAAAGCGCGAGGAAGAGACAGAGAGAGAGAAAGAGAGAGGGAGAGAGATGGAGAGGGAGAGACGGTTGCCATGGTTACTTCCTGGGAGATACGGGCACACTTGTTTATCTGTTGGCCGAGGGAGCGTGCACGATGGGCCCTCTTGCTGAGCAGATGTGCGTGTGTGTGTATTCATGCGTGTTTGCCAGTGTGTGTGTGTGTGTGTGTGTGTGTGTGTGTGTGTGGGGATGCGACTGAACGCACACATGCAGATGCACTAGGACTCATAAGATGACCCTTCCACAGCGTTCTTTGTAAACAAACCCACAAACCCAAACCAAAACACACACACACACACACACACACACACACACACACACACACACACACCTGCTTCATTGAACCCCAGCTTACCTGCTCTGTATTATTGAACTGGCAGAAGTGGACTGATGCGAGCATATAGTAATTGGCCTAGTGCGAGCTGAATACCAGTTCATGGAAAAAGAAGGGAGAGAAACAGAAAAAGAGGAAATGGAAAACAAATGACAGAAGGAAGAGGTGGAGGAGACTGTGCTGGGTGACAGACAGAGAAGTGGGAAAGCAAATGAGAGCAGGATGAGAAAAAGTTGGAGAAAAAGAGAAGGGTTAAAGCATTAGACGCGACAGACGAGGGGATGTCGTGGAAAAAAGGAAATGAGATGGGAGGAAACGGGAAGCTGGCGAAAGAGAGAGGCACAGGCTCAGATAAAGAGCGAGGCAGAAAGAGAAAATGACCGAGCATTGGGAAGAAACAGGCATTAGAGAGGAAGTCAGTGAGAAACAAACAGGAAGGAATACCTTGTGAGAAGCAAGAAATGAGGCGACAACAGCAAAACAGTGAGAAGACGGGCTGAAAGCAGTACACGAGAATGATAGAGAGGAATTGTGATGTGATGAGATGACTTATGAAGTGACGAGATGCAATGTGACGAGTGCAAGCCGAGGCATGCTGCCATCTTAGCAGAGAGCAGCCCCAGTTCCATGGAGCAGACACTGCAGGCACTGTAGTATGTCAAATGTCACAGAGACTAAGTCACAAGGCTACACATGCACTATACTGCCCCGCTCTCTCACACACACAAGTGTACACCACGTCCTCTGATGCCCCCCCCCCTCAATATACAAAGGCACAAAGGTTGCTGCTCAACTTGCCAGATGAGGCTGTAAATAAACAAAATTTGCAGTGTATAGTTGCATGCTTTGTATAAAAAGGGACACATGTAGTAACATTCATTAAGAGGTTCCCACGGGGCCTGTGTAGCAGCGATGTCATCTCCAGGTTGAAATGACAAGGTGAACACGCACAGTGGTGTGGAGCTTGCCCATTACCTGAGACTGATAGGTCTCTGAGGCATTGTGTTAGCTGGTACACCATGTGCTGTTGGGTCCATTTGCACAAAAACAACTTGTGTGAGTGGGTGCTTATATACGAGTGTGTGTCCCTATTTTGTCTATGCAAGGTGAGTGCCAGAGTTACTCTCCTTAAAATAACAAGCTAGGCCTTTCCCTTAGGACAGCAGACGGCCATCCAGCACACTGGCTGATCCTAGACCGTCCTACTTCGCCACTCAATCCCTGTCCCTCTCCCTCCTTCTGTCCCCTCTCTCACCCTTTCACTTCCACTTCATGCCTCTGTCTCTCACTCACTCTCTATGGATCACACACATAGTGGGTCAGTGGTTTCCTAATAAGCTGGAATTCTCTTCCCCACTTTTCTTATCTCTCTTGCTGTGCGCCTTGTGAAACATTGTTAAGCCCTGTGTGCGCTCTGACGCAGTCACTGGCTGAAATTATCAATGATCCAGAGACACAGCATACATTATAGGCAAAAGACACACGCATATTCTAACAAGGCAGGCCACCTCCACCTCAAGCTTAATGAGCTCTCCCCCAGCTAACTGGCCTAGAAAAGGCAGCGGTCAGCAGTCCAAAGCCCATCTATCCAGCAGGCTCTATTTTTTATCAGCCTGTGCATTTCAGCAGCAGCGGCGCCATCCGCTCTGTCTCACTCACTAGTTGTGTAGAGGAGGCTGGGGAAGAATAGGCCTCATTCAGTCAATTAATAGCTCTCTGTGCATATGAGACGTGCAGTGCCAAAACTGGAAAGAGTGAAAAATGTAAGCGGCAAATGGTTTTAAGGACTTAGCAGTCTCTAATTTGCCACTAAAATGGCTTTTATTGCATACACAAATAATGATTGTAAACAAATCTGTGAAGACATTGCCTTCGGAGCGAACACATTACTTCTTCATGTGCAAATCTTCTTCATTGACCTATATCGATATGGCTCGAGGAATGTATGTGCATGCCCGTGTTGGAGGGCATATATGCTTTGAAGTGTATGTGTTCCTGCGTGCATGCATGTGTGTGTCTGTGTGCGCGTGGGTGTTCCGCTCACTAGGTACAGATATGAGGGAGGTAGGCCTGCAGGCTGCTGGGCTGTATGGAAATGAGGAGAAACACCGCTGAGAAGCAGGTGATTGAGGAGAAATTGGGGGAGGAGAGCAAAGAAGGAAGGCAAGGGACGAAAGGAAGAGGAGAGGAGGAGAGTGGTGCAAAGAGGTTGGATAATGAGGACTCTGATGAGAGGGATGGAGAGCCCTGAATAGAGACGTCTCGGAAACCGAAAGAGGTAAAAAAAGAGGGAGAGGATGAAGACAGAGTGGTAGAGACAGATTATGAATGGACTGGAAAATGGGAAACAGCTGCCACTAGTGGCGGACTGTGGGAATAAATAATTGATGTCAAGGATGAAGAGGAAGGAGGAGGAGGAGGGGTGAAAGGAGGTTAGAAAAGTGAACAACAGAGGGAAAACGACTTAATCTCAGGTAAAAGACAGAAAGAGGTGTGTAACTGAAATTGGAAAATGTGATAAATTGCGGTCATCAGCTGACTTGACCATAGGGAAACAACAGAAAAGTGAGAAATCAGAGGAGGACAGGTAGCTACTAACTATTAGAATGATGTTAGGGTGAGACAGCTGGGTTTAGTGGTCATGGGCATTAAATAATGAATATCAGCACATAGGAGAGACAAGGCTTAGGACGAAGAAAAAGAGAGATGGGAAAAGAGCATGAGCCGAGAGATAAAAATTGAAAAAGGATGAGAGGGAAGGGGGCGGCAACAGAGCGAGGCCGGGAGAGAAGAGATGGAGACGGAGAGGACGAGGAGGAGGGTGGTGCTGGCGGTGGCAGGACACGGGTGCAAGCGTGGAGACTGTGGCATGCAGCTCAAGTTGGCATTGACTCTATCACTCGTTCTCAGGCCTGGGCACAGGGCCCTCAGAGGCAAACACACACACACACACACACACACACAGATTTAGACACACAAGCAGATCAAACACAAGGACATTCGCTCTTTTTCTAAGTCTCTCTATTACACACTCACACTCTGCAGACAGAGGGAAAAACATTGAGCTCAGATACAGGCTGACGCACGCACACACTCAATTAGTCTGAGCCACACACACACACACACACACACGCGCTGCGTGCAGGAAAAAGACGGATCGCTGAGCGTGTGCATGAATGTGTGTGCATGTGTGTGTGTCTAATTGTGCCAGTGCTGCCAGAGCAG
The DNA here is from genome assembly GCF_900963305.1 of Echeneis naucrates. Lineage (NCBI taxonomy): Eukaryota > Metazoa > Chordata > Actinopteri > Carangiformes > Echeneidae > Echeneis > Echeneis naucrates. Next base: position 7,023,696 of record NC_042518.1, read on the forward strand.
AATGAGGGATGGTGTCTCAGAGCTGCTGCTGCCGCTAATAGCCGCTGACTGGAGGTGACAGCCCCCCCCACAGCTTTCGCTCGCTCTCTCTCTTCCTATCGTCTTGTTTTCCATCCAATCTGCAGTCAGCACATCTGTCCTTTCCTTTCCCTCAGCCCAATTCGGCACACTCTTTCCCCTTTGTTTCTCCCATCCTCCTCTCCCTCTCATATCCCTCCTTTGCCCTTTTACCTTCACACCCCCCTCCCCCCCCCCCCTCCTTCCCCCTGCCATCTTTCATCACTTTCTAACCCTCCACTCCTCCCAGCTCTGTCCTCTCCACCTGGTCCTGATGATACACAGGAGATGGCTCACGCATGAGTTACCCCATACGTGTGCACACACAGACACAAACATATACATATAAAGACTTTTGGCAGCATAGGAAGGTGTTTGCATGTCTGTGTGTGTGTGTGTGTGTGTATGTGTGTGTGTTGATCGGTGTTTTTATTTTGTTCGTGCATCAGGAGTGTGTGCATACTGTACATACGTGTGTGGGTTCACTGGTTGTTATTCCTGGTGCGCAGCAGCAATTCAAGCTCAGGCAAAAAGATCAAACAAAGACTAGAGGGCAAACACACACACATATGAACACACACAAACAGACACACACATTTATGTCTTTCCTCTTCCAATCTCTTGCTGTCTTTTCATATCCCTGTCTTATGCAGTTGCCTCACGTCTGGACTGTGTCCACAGGGAGACATGAGACGGGAGAGAGCACTGCTCTGTTTTCTATCTGCACCAGGTTATTAGACACATGCAATTAGCAAGCTTGAGCAGGATAAATATGCCTGTTTCTGCGTGTGTGTGTGTGTGTGTGTGTGCGTATGTGTTTAGGGGTTGGAGTATTTGTATGCAATCAGGGACAGATTGCATGGGATGCATCTGGGTTGGCCTGATGTGGAGACAAGGTGGGGGATGGAGATTGTTAATAATGTTGAGGCTGCTCGGTCTGTGTGTGTTTGCACAATGATGTGTGTCTGTCTGTGAGTGTGTGTGGTCATCTTTGCATACTTCTATGTAAGTCTTCATAGCGTGTGTGTGTGTGTGTGTGCGTGCGTGCATGCACACGTGTACATGTGCACTGGCAGGGGGAGGGGCCTGTCGTGTGCCGTCCTTCCTAGAGGCAAAGAGCTGGCCCCAGTGTACGAAAGAGGAAGGTGGGGGGCTCGCCTCATAGCAAATCAGTTTTGCTCTGTTGAGGCAACCATCCATCGCCACCACGGCAACAACAACGCCACAATAACACTGAGCCAGGCTGCTGCGAGGGACAGATAGGCGATGTCTACAAGCTCCTTTGCTCTATTTATCTATCCATTTTCTCTGTTTCTCTGTGTTTTTCCTTCAGTTTCTTTTTTTTTTTCGTCTTTGGTCCACATTGCATCCAATCTTTTATCAGTTATCTGTTCACTTTCACCTTCTTTACTCCACCCTCTCCTTCTGGCTGATATTTCACATTAATGGGGCCTTCGCAGGAGCTCTCCAAGGTGTGACCTGAAGGGCGAGAAGAGAATTGAAAGAGAAGGGGCAAAAAAGTGTGAGAGGGAAAAACAGAGCGAGAGAGAGGTTGCGGTCGCAGTTTCCTTCTAAAAGGGCTCTTTTTCATTTCTTTTCATCAGCCGCCGCCTGCATATATATCTTGCCTCTCCTACTCTTTTTCTCCTGCACACAAATCCCCTTTCTCTTTAGCTCATATGTATGCAAATAAGGTATCCTATGCAAATGAGACAGGTAGGGACTCGCAGTGGAGAGGGAGAAGAAATGGGCTGAGGGAGTGGAGGGACAAATGAGCGAGCGAGAGGATGAAAGAGGGGGGCAAGGGCAGATAGAGGAAGGGATTCAGGTGGTCTGTTCCTCCCAGGTTAAAGTCAGTTTTCACCTGAGCGCTCCTCATGAAAGATACACACTGTGTGTTCAATATAGAGGACCTCTAACAGCTAAGATGTGTTTTTAACACACACACACACACCGGTCAGTCAGTCTCTCAGTTCTGTCAGGAGGACTGTTTTTCGTTTTTTTTTTTTTTTATGACACCCACGTTGTTAATAAACCCCACTTCTTCCTGACTCATAAGCTTATGACTACTCCTTTACCCCTATTCCTCCCTCCATATGCATTTGTTTTCTCTCTTGTTTTACTGAAAGGGATAAACATCTTGGAAGGGATTTTTCCATCGGCCTTTCTCTCCTTCAACCATCTGCCGTTGTGAGAAAAACTCCGAAAGCTCCAGCTTTGCTTTTTCTTTTTTTTTTTTTTTTCTTTTTTTATTTGCTGGAAAAGGAGCAACTCTCAGTTTTGTGTTGTGAAGCTACCCAGCACATTTATCCTGAAATACAACCCTGCTGCACTCATTGGAAACTGTTGCCAACCTTTTGGCAACTTGTTTATCATTAGTACTGATATCTCAAAATTATTATTGTAATGGCTTATTGATGTTAAAATGCTGCTTCGAGGCCCAGTTGTCAGACCTACTGGATGACACAAACAGTTTTGCCTCGGATACAGGTAAAATGGATAAACATCGGGAGGTTAGCGGCCCGTTGCCAAGGAAACAAAGAGGGTTTGGCACTAATTGGCTGCAGGTTGGTTGCTAGGTGCTTGGAGAAGATGGGCTGGCTAACTTCAGATGATATAAAAGCAATGGAGATGGAAGTTTAGAAATATTGTCATCTGTGTAAACGCATTGGCTGTGTTCTCGTGTCAAACTACCACCACCTATCCTATTACCTGCCCACAGTCATCAGACTGTTTCGGGTTTCAACCATCACCCTTCCCAGCCTCACTAGCTGTGTGCACGTGTGTGTGTCCTTATGCTATGCAGTTGTTTGTGGGAGCCTTCTGCTGAGGGACTCGGAAAGAGGCAAAGGCATCATTTACTTTTCATGCTTCACTGGCTGTGCACAAGTACGTGTTTGTGAGCATGCTTTTGTGTGTGTGTGTGTGCGTGTGTACACAGATCCATGTGGTCACGTCTGCAACCCCAGTGGCAAACAACTAGCAGATTATGAGCCAGACACAGCCACCTACAGCTTTAGAAATGCATGTGAGTGAGAGGTGTATATCTTTCTCTCTGTACAGCTGCATCTGCGCGTTTGTGCTCAGATGGAGCTGAAGCAGGAGTTCACAGAGCTGTCACTGCATCCACTGACCAAGCTGCTTTATGGCATGGTGTCAGCTCTGCAGTATGACCAACGCACACACCGAGGGCACACAAGTATGCTGGAATCTTATGAGCTTAATGCTGAAGACTTAGGCTACTTAACCAAACACATTCATTTGAATGTGTTTTGGAGGTGACACTAGATATTCGTAGCGCTAAAATCTGTCATCACCAAGTCAAGCACAGGCTTTTGATGAGGACGCAAGCTGTGGCCATGACATGTAGGCCATTCTTAGAGTATTGGATTGACAAGACATATGATGAGAGTGCATTAAGACATTTGTTTTGGTGTCTTATCTTACATTCTGTCATTCTGTTATTTGGTCCCTGTTCTCTCCTTCTGGCCACATTTGTTCTGTATCTGTCTCTCTTCTATTCATCCTTTCTTCATTCCATCCAGCAGTCTACTTTCACACCCTCTAAGTCCGCCAGCCTCTCTGAGTCCCAGTGCCCCTTCTGCCGGCAAGAGGGATGAAGTCATGCTCCACAGGCGTAGTGCAGATCCCTCCCCACTCACTGTGCCCTCCCTTTGCCCGCCACTCAGTCACAAGCATATGGGCGAATCGTTGTGCCAATGCCCCTCCCAGAACACCTGACTTGTCTAGTCACGCATGGCGGGCAGTGCACGCACACACTCACACACACACACCAGACAGGACAGACACACCTACGCTTGCACTGAAATACACACCGGCAACCTTGCATGACGGGCATATCCTTGATTGTCCCCTGATGTTTCCCACAGCGTGCTTTACCACCAACTGTGTGTAAAACGCACTGTGAAGACACCCTTCACTGTGGAGCGAACAGTCTTGACAGAGGCCATGCTGGATGGAGTTTCTCCATCTTTTGTTCCGGCCTGTGACTTAACTGCACAAATGACAGACTGTGGCACTAACACGCTCAGAGTTTAGAGGTTTTAATTCTCACTGGCAGCAGCCCAGCTAAAAATATGTGCACTGTAGTTAAGATATAAGTGTTCACCACATAGCGGATGCTCAGTTCCCTGGTCCTGCATTACCACAGCAGTATTTACTCAATAATTTCATCCCAGGATATTGGAGCAGCAGAAGCAGCAGTTTATCTACAAAATGGGACCTCCATGAAGTCTAATTTGGTTGATATCCCTCACCCCTCACCACCTGTGCATAGATTAAAGGAGCGCAGCCTTAAAACGCTGTTCAGTATAGCTGGTATAGGCATTTCCATGCCATTTATTGTCCTTTGTCACATGAACATGGATGTCACATTGTTGCACTATCCACAGCTACAATGAAACCCTTCTATAAACTTAACTGTGGGATTTTTGGTGTAAAAGGGTATTAATGAGGTAGTATAATCCAGAATACACAGCAGCCACAAGACCCATTGTGGTGGTGTTAATGTGTTACTGGACTCCACTACATGCACTGAATGCAACAAGTTCTGGCACCTTTTCAGAGGCATTAAAAAAGAAGAATTCAAAATTCAAGGAGTAATTTTTTCTCTTCTTTTTTACTTTGTAAACAGATGTACAACCTAAAAGCCTCATGCTCTTCACTGTGTTGTCATCTGTCTCACAGTTCCAAACAATACATCAAAATGCCATTCAGAGTAAAACACCCAAACTGCAAATTAGTTTGAGCTTTAGGCAGCATGTGAAGTGTCAGGCCTGCCACACTGCCCTCAGCGACCTCAACTGTCGGCTACACAAGCTTTCTCTGTGCTGCTTGCCAGAGTATGAAGCTGGTAAATCTGGCATGTTGAGATGCTGTATTGTTCCGTATTTTTGCATTTTTCGTATGCCAGCAGCTAAATGATGCCACACACAGACACAAAGAAACACATACACACACACTCACAAAGTCCTGCATGCATACAAACAACCTGCGAGTCGAGCTTTGAAAAGGGCAGGTAGGAAAATGGTGGTAATTATCGTTAGTTCTTTGTGATTAACCAAGTGACACGCACACACACACACACACACACACTGCTGTGATGCCCTCTGCTGTGTGGCACAAAATGGCGGAGTGTGTGTCCTAGCAGAGGCTGTGTCTGTGAGAGGGAGATGGGAACGAGGCCAGGCAGAAGAGGATGCAAGGACTTGGCTAGCATCAACTTTGTGCGTGTGTGTGCGAGAGAGCATGTGTATGTGTGTGATAACATTCAGGTGAGAGAGGGAATACTGAGAGTGAGGCCCCAGCCGACTGCTCCATTTACAGCAATGGGGCCTCATATAGACACACACATACGTAACCAGATATCGTATAGCATGAGGGTAAACACTCCTCATATGAGGACACACAAACACAAACCAATGACTGAGATGATAAAAGACACAGAAACCACCACAGGCACAGAAAGATTTTCTACTCCTGCAGGTGGAGTGTGACCTTCACTCCAACTCTGTTCCTTCATCTGTCCATCTCACCCCCCCTTTCACTCTCTCCCTGTATCCCTGTAGTTCAGCGCTCACTTGCATGGCAGGTAATTTGTGCGCTATTGGAGATTAAAGTTTAATTAGTGAGCGAGGAGTCATTTGGGTCTTAGTTGAGTGGAATAAGGCAGCGGTTTACGTGCATGTGTGTGTGTGTGTGTGTGTGTGTGTCCTTCGCGCTCACTCGCTCACCCGAACACATCAAGGCTCATCACCAAGAGAGAAAGTGAGAGTGGGAGTAGAAGATCCAATTCCTCCTTTCATCAAGGAAGAACAAAGACTGAAGTCTTCCTCCTCTCCTCTTCATTTCTCTCTCTCTCTCTCTCTCTCTCCCTCACTTCCTCCTCCTCCCTTCCTCCTGCCCCCCCCCCAGCTTGGTTGGCAGAGTTCCACAGCCATATTCACACTTCCCTGGTCCCTGACGAGACACACTCACTCACACACACACACGCACATGCACACACGCACACACACACACGCATCACCTTAACCGTCACACTGCACCACATGCAGGAAAGCAAAGGAAGGAAGGGAAGGAAAGAGGAAGATGAAGAGCTGTGAGAATCAACCAATAGATCTGTCACCTGAAGTGAGAGGTGGGTGACCTCGGACTTCTTGGCGTGATCACTTGTGGTTTTTATGTCTCGTATCTTCCTTCCCATCATTCACTTTGCTAGAGTCAATCCGGTCTCTCCCTCAATCTGTTTCTCGTGTCCACCGGTCTGTTGTTATCCATCTTTCTCTTCCACCAAATGCTATAACTTTGCCATCTATCGCTCTACTTTGTTTTCTAGCTACTGTTCCTGGTCTTAATCATGTGGACATCAAACGTGCCATATGGTCACACACCAACACGGATGCATACATGCGCCACACACTCTGGCATCTTGAGAGTTGTGTTTGCTAATGACAAGGGATTCTGCATCCCCGCACCGTTGTTATTTCACTGACTTGAGACACAAACGCAAATCAATAGGCAGCATGGCCCTGCGATAACGATCTCCGTTTCTCCTCTCCTCCCTGCATCTTTCCATTCGCATCACCACCGAACCCCCCCCCCCCCCCCCCCCATCTGCCTTGATCTTGCAGCTTCAATCTATCTCTCCTCCCTCCCTCTCCCCCTACTCTATACGCCCTCGATCTCACACACCCTTCCCCCTCCTCTTTGGCTACATCTCCTGTTCTCTATTTACATCTCACTGCCTGTTTTTGTCTCCCTGACCTGCCTTGATCTCACAGCACCACTTTTGCCCTCCGTCACCTCTCCTCCTCTCCACAACGTCCTTCACATCTCGCCACTTTACCCCGCCTCTGTCCCACTGTCTTTCCTCTTCAGCCTCTCCAGCTCTCGTTTCATATTTCATATTCCCCCTTCCCGGCACACCACTTTTCCTCACCTACCCTCCCACTGGTCTTCCATTTCTTCCCAATCTCCCCCTCATGTGTTCTTTCCTCTCCTCAGTATTTGTTCTCCAGTCCTTCCCTCATCCTTTCTCACACCCTCTTCTCTCCTCCTCATACTCTTTTTCAGACCTTTTGGATCAAATGTCCTCCTCTCCTCACTCTCACCTTGCTGAGCTCCTTCTCATTTCACTTATCTGCCATTGGTGTATCAGTGGCTTGCCTCCTTTTAGTGTCAGTCTGTCTGCGTCTGCAAATGGAGTGAAGTATTCCCCAGTCTGGCTCTCAGGTAACAGTGGAGAGTAGTGGAGCGAAGGAGAGGAGAAGGTAAAAGAGAGGCAGGCCATCAAGGACACATTCTGGGAAGATGCTCCGTGGCACAAGTACAGACATACATAATTTAAAAAAAAAAAAAAAAAAAATCCAAGCATGACTCCTGCCCTGTAAAAACTGGAAAACTAAAGCACACACAAGCAGCGTCACACACAGACAGACACACACCTAAAAGCTGTGAGGAGAGCTTTCACTTCTTACTGCAGGCTGATTGGACAGAGGGACAGCTGCGGTGGTTTTAATGTGGTTTGGCCTCCTCACAAACAGGAGGGACATTCATTAAAAAACAAAAAACATTAAACTTGGTTACTTTCAGCACCTCAGTCTGTGTGAAATTTCGTACCGCTTCTCAGCGTAGTCAAAAGACAGGAACACACAAACGTGACTCATACATTTTTAGATTCAGGGTGACTCACGCCTGCGGTGGATATCCGATCCTCATGCGAATAAACGTCCGTAAATCCGCTGACGGATCACAGGGAGGAGACGCAGAAGTTGCCTTGAGAATCATCACGTTTTTCATTTGTCTTCAGAAGCAAAGTAATCCAGCGACACTTTCCTGCACATCCGGAAAACACCGTCTGCTAAAAAGCTGATTTTGCATCTTTCTAAAGCTGAAATATAACAGATTATACAGGCTAACTAAAGCGGCAAGCATGGTCGTGCTTTCCTGTTTACATCCCTCAAGGCATTGTGGGAAATGTAGTTCCACTGTTTTGAACGTGAATATTCCTGAAATAGATCAGTTTTGTCGCCACATAAAACTAGACTGAGCTGATGCTTGTCTATTTGCTTGTGTGTGTATGTTTGTCTGAAGTTAATAAGAATGTGTATCAAAAGATTACACAAAGAAAAGTGTAGTCGCACACCGTGTGCACCAAAATGTCACCGCCTAATCGTTAAAATAGGAAAACTTTATTGTGAGCTAACTATCCTAAAACATTTTTAGATACACAAAGTGCAAAAGACGACATCTGAGGCTGCTCATCTACACTGCTAATCTCTCCTCCAGGCTATGATTTCAATGCGCCAGACCAAAGAGCTGTCTGCCCTGGTGTAACCTGAGACAAGGTCATACAGACACATATGCAGACAAACACACAGACACACTCACAGCACTGCCAGCAGCTGCACTCTGGCTACAGGGCAAGAAAAGGGTATGAAAGATAGGGCAGTGGAGAACAGGGTACAACTTAGAGGACACAGCCCGAGAGGGGAACAGAGAGCATGAGGTGGTGTGTGTGTGTGTTGGACAGAGAGCAGAGTGACATGGCATCATCAATTAGATGAACCGAAGTGGCACGAAAAGGGAGCAGGTGCAAATCAGTGTGAGTGTGTGTGCACGTGTGTGTGAGTGTGTGTTTGTAAGTGAGTCATTCTGTGTACACGTGCACATGTGTACTTTTGTGTACGTACAAATGAACAGAGGGATCAAATACGTGGGAGAGGAATACACAATGAGCCCCAGCAGGGGTGTCACACTAAACCTGCTCCAACGCTCCCCCTTTGCTTCAGTGGAGCGCTCCACCCCATTACCTGGAAAAGTCAAATGTGTCTGTGTATGTGTGCGCGCGTGTGTCTGTGTATGTGTGAGGCGATAAGATGGGCTTTGCTGGACCAAACCAAAATGGGTCACTGCGCGATATGTGCTGTTTCCAGGCTGTTTTCCCACCTCAGAACACGCCACCTTTGTTGAAGAGAGGCAGGTAGCTTACTGTACTTCTCTACATCTGCTTTTAAAATAGGCAGCCAAGAGAGTTTCAGCCTGCAGTGTAGATGAGAACTTAGCAGACATGCTGTGGTCTGTCTGCTTTGCTTTTGTCTTCCGCTCTCATCCCATCTTCCTCCTGCATCATTTCTTTCTTCTGCTCCACACTCTCCCTCACTGGAGGATTCTGATGGAATACCAAGTAGCTCTGCGGCCCACTTTACAGGACCCCAACTCCCTGGTGTGCGTGTGTGTGTTTGTTCGTATGTAAGAGAAAGACCCGTAGAGAGAAAACCAGAAGAGGTGCGTGGGCATGGCTGAGGTTACCGGTACGATGGGAACAAGAACCCACAGAGCTTCTCTTTGTTCCTCTTCTTCTTCTGTGTCTGTCTATCTCACTGGCTCTGCACTCTGGAAGGTTAGCTGGAGTCCACCAATGCCCTTACACAAGCATACACATATGTGCTCACACACACACACACATACGCTGCAGGGGCATGGCAGGCAGTCAACCTTGATCATAAAGGCTCTTATCAAGCCTGTTTCCTCTCAAACACACACACACACAGACTCACACTTACACACATTCGTGCTAAATGCTTGCAAGTGTGTGCCCATAATAACAAACCCGTGGATGAGCAGACACTGACTCAATAGCACACAAGAACACAGATAGATAGCAGTTAATGAGCAATCCGTTTTCGGTTTTCTGATTCCTGTCACATGCCCAGGTATCCACAACAACCTTAGCCAGAGACACACACAGCCTATGCGCCTGATTATGTGTGTGTGTGTGTGTGTGCGTGTGTGTCCGCACGTGCCTTTCATTTTCTCTCACCCATCCCTCTCCATCTCCACCAGTCTCGTCACTCCGTTACCATGTCAACAAAGCCAGGTTTAGTCCTTCAAAGGGCAACGCTCAGCAGCTGTCTGCTGGAGGTGACCGCACTGAAAGACTAAGAAAAAGACAGAGAGGAAAGATAGATGAGAAAAAAGATAAAGGAGAGTTGTGTGGAGGAGCTGAACAAGTGAGGGCTGGATGATTCTGGGTCAAGGCTAGAAGGCTGGAAAAGAGAGAAAAATATATTCAAAGAAATAGGTCTACAGGATTTGTCCTTTCATAGCCCACATGCTCATCATCTGCCCATTGTTCAGCAAGAAAGTAAAGTGATTCAGTGTTATGCCCTCAAACGCATATAAAGTAATGTATATAGATGGAGAATGGCATAAATCAAAGGAAATCTTTGTGCAAGTGTGCACAACCCTGAAATCTGAAGGCACTGAGCATATACAAATCTTTTTTTTTTCTCCTTTCTGTGCAGAAGAATCGGTTATATGAACTGATTGAGCAGCTTTTAGTGTTATTGGTATTTGCAGGGCGGTGCTTTTATCCAAGAGCCAGTGAAGACTAATAGATGTTCAACTTCGGCTGCCAGAAAGAAAAAAAAAAAGAAACTTATATCACTGAAATGTCACCATTTAAATAATGAATTAAGACATTCCAGTTTTTCAATTAAATCCAATTAATTCCAGTTGATTTCTTTACAGCTCTGACTTGATGTTGGTTGCATAACGTTCATGATAGTCAAACTTAGATTGATTGTTTTAAAATAAATTCACTACATAAACCAGCCTTTTACTTTGAAAATGAATTCTCGTTAATTAGCCGCCATGATTTCATCTTGTCATTTATGTGTGAGGACTTCTGATTTCCAGCATGTACCCATAAGCCAAATGAGTGTGTGTTGTGTGTTAATGTTGTGTCCCCTCTTGCTTAAAAAATAACCCCCCTCCCCCCCCATACACACTTACATACACTCATCAACCACAATGAGCTTCTCAGGTTTACTTGGGTGATTTCTTAATGCCACATGCAAGTTTTTTCACTTGAGAGGCTCCATTATTGCCATGGTGACCGTGGACCCTGTTTTTCCTCTTCCCCCAGTTGTTTTTATGGCATAACATGTCTTAGTGTGAAGTTGTCTCTCTCTGAAAGGTCACTGGACATCACCAGCCTCAGAAGAGCGATAGAGAGATATAGATGGACGTCCACACACCATCCAGTCCAGGATTCTTAATGAATTGAATTTCTCTCAGAGACAGCGAGACGTGGCTCTACACTACAGAAGGATAAAATCGCGTCTGCATCCTGCTTTAAGAGCCAAATAGGAATTCTAAACCTAAACCGCAAAGCAGATAGCACAAGCAGATGATGCATTTCTGTCTCGCTCGCAGTCACAGACACATCTGCCTCAACTCTCTCTCTGACCTTTACTTATTCTTTCATGCTGAAGCTGCAGCAGTTTGTTTGTCTGCAGTCAAGATCTCCTTCCTTGTTTTTTTCCGCCTTTCTGAATCTGAGTCTGTCTGCTGTTTGGAGCATGCGGCTGGTGTTCATGACTGTGTGTGTGTGTGTGTGTGTGCATTTTTGGCTAGAGCGTCATCATCTCACATAAAATAGACAGCCGTGTTCGTTAATGTCAGAGAGTCATGCTAAACCCTGGAGATGAGACTCTGGTACCTCAAAGACTCACAAACACGCATGTGAACTGGCCTCCCCTATAAAACCAAAGTGGTCTCCAGGATCAACCTGGACAAAGCTGTTGAGCCATTTCAGCCACAAAGCTACTCAGACCTTTTATAACGTGCCTACTACCCCTAACCCCTAACCCCTAACCTCTTTTCTATAGATGAATGACACAGTTTCATTGTTTTCAATATTTTTTCAACGGTTACCATTACATTTATGTAAGACAAGCTATATTTTACCATACAGAATGTGAATACTTACGTACACAGTACTCACTGTCAGCACTTCAGCTGAATTTATTTGCCACCTGTGCAATAGCATCAAAGTGCCATCTGTCGATGTGTCTGCCTGTCGGTCTCTGGGTGTCAATGATAGGTCTCTGACCCCCTCTAAGTCCCTTTTTCTAATCTATGTGACCGGCTGTCAGTGACCCCCCGTGACCTCCAGCTGTGTGTCATGGCGATGAGACAGTGACAAATGTCAGAGAAGATATTGGCATCCTCAATCTCCTGAGCCTCTCTCTTGAGTAGGAACCCACCCACAAAACCTGTCCAGATACTGCAGAGAAGAGAAGGGGGATGAGACAGTGCGAAGATGTGTCTGACTGTCCATCTGTCTGACGGTTCATTGTGTTGGACTTGCAGTTACCAAGTGAAAGGGCACGGTGTCCGCTGAGAGGGGAGGATATACACAGGCAATCTGAATAGTTGGAGGCATCTGAACACTCTGTCTTGCTGAAGTGTGCGTATAATGAGGAAGGGGAGGGCAGCATGCTGATTGGTTGCTGTGTTATTTTGGAGCATGCTGCGTTAAGGAGGGTGTTAAAAGCAAATGTGTGAGATATGAGTGTGTGTGGTGAGGCAGGGGGTGGGTAAGAGAGCACGGCATGTTGGGCTTATTTCTGAGCGCATTGTCGGGTTGTCGTGGAGCACGTGAGCTGAGCTTTGGTGTCTGTGATGCTGGGGTGTGTTGTGATGATTCCAGAGGTTGTGGTGAAGTGCGACTGAGAATATGCATGATGGGGTGAGTGCGTATGTGTGTGTTTCCTCCCCGGCCGCTCCACCTCCCCAGCAAACTGCCTCTGCATGCATAATTAACCAAGATGACTGGGGAGGTAAACACACAGGGAGACGTTCCATCCCTCCACTCCGTATGTGTCTGTCTACTATTGTGTGTGTAGGGGGTGGGGAGTGTCCTGTGTGTGTCTGTTTGTGTATTTGCATGTGTGTGTTTGTTTGTGTCAGAGCAGGAAAAGATTTGAAGCGAAAGTGATTCAGAGCCAGAGTTGATGGAACGAGAGCTGTCTTTGTGCGTGCGCGTGTGTGTGTGTGTGTGTGTGTGTGTGTGTGTGTGTGTGTGTGTGTGTGTGTGTGTGTGTGTGTGTGCGTGCGTGTGTGTGCATCTGAATGCGTAGAGAGAAAGAAGATAAATCCCATCTCAAGCTGCCTCTGAAGATGATGCGATGAAAGAGAGGGAGAGAGGATAAAAAAAGAATGAAGGGGGACTGTAACCAGTTGCAGCTCTGCGCATTATGAGCCATCCAGCGGAACAATCAGATTCACACTCCTTTCCTCCTTCACCCTTCCCTCGCTTCCTTACCCACATCTCTCCCTGTCCTTCCTTCCTGACAATATTTTCCTACAGACAAACCCACCTCAATGCTTGGGATCTAAAAACGCCCTCATGCATAAATTTATCCATTTATCTGTGGATACAAGACACACAGGAACACACAGAAGTACACAAACTTTCCAACTATGGCTTATAAATCTCCAGTAACAGTAAGGCTGGTGAAGAAGGCAGCTGCCTTGATAAAATTTGAAGTGGGCTGAGCCCGAGGTAATCAATCACCTGCATAGCTGTTCGTGTTCATCTGCGGAGGTGAACGCTTGGCTAATTAAGGACCTCACCACAAGCATGAACACAATCTTCCATCCCGCATGCATACACTGTGTCTGGGTGTGTTTTAAGTGCCTATGTGTGTGTGTGTGTGTGTGCAGTGATTGCTACAGCTCATATTTCCCAGGAGCCCAGGTTGTAAAGCCCACTCAGTAAATCATCTATCCTCCTTCTCCTCTTCCACCTCTTCCTCTTAAAACTTATCATTCCATCACTTGCACCCCCCCCCCACACACACACACATACACACACACTCTCACACACACACACACACACACACACACACACACAAACACCCAGCCTTGTTGTCTTTCCTCTTCTGTGGCCATTCCCTTCTGTGATCACAGTAAAGGGCCAGGGAGAAAGATTTGATGGTGAGGAGAGAGATGGGAGGAAAAAAGGAGAGAAGGGAGGGCAAAATAGGGAAAGGCTCCTTTTTTGCACAGATCACATTGTGTAGAGAGACAGATCCGGGCAGAGGTAGGAAGAGGAAGAAAGAAAGACAAGCACAAGAAGTCAAAATGGAACATTCGGTGTGGGTGTCTTACTGTGTGTGCATTTGTGCAAATCGAAAAGACAGATAGATTGCGATTTGATTTAAGCTATTCGTGTTTTGTTGCTACTCCATCCCTGTTTCTGTCCTCAAACAGCAGCTAAAATCAATGCATGCTCTACCTTATAAACAGACAGAGCAACAGAAAGGATTTGGCGATCTCAGCATGTGTCCTTCATCCTCTCTCATCTCTCTGACCCCTACTGAAGCGGGAAGCGGTGCGATGTGACGTGGTGCATTCACAAGTACAGCGATAGGACGACCACACAATGCCAGGGCTCTCTGTGGAAGGAGGAGGTGCAGTGTGGAGATGGAGGGGAAACGTGATTGGAATGTCGACCCTCCTCACATACACCCGTACATAAGTAGGCTGGGAGAGGAGAGGAGTAAATAGGTGGGCTAAAAATCTTTTTTGGTTTGCTTGAGAGACTCACATGGCAGAAAATTTCAGTAACTTGTTGGTCGCACATCGTTTTAGAAAAGAGAGGAAGTGACATCACACACAATTGTACTAATAGACACGTTGGATCACAACAAAGATAAAGCCTCAGTCCAACCTCTCCGCTGTTTTCGGCAAGCTTGGTCTGGCAGAATCCCACCTCTTATCTCAATACGTATCTTATTTAGGTCATTGTATAAACAAGCATCCTCACACATACACACACACACACACACAGCAGAGCCCAGGGTGAAGCACAACTAGGCTACAGGCAGGGAAGATGGGAAGGTAGGAGGGAGGACAGAGAATCTCCAGGGGAATCTGCATTTGTGTGTGTGTCCGTGCGTGTGTGTGTGTTTTGTATGTTTGCATGTATATTTAAGGGACTGCCAAAAGCTGTGGACCTGCATACACAAACACAAATAGACCCACTCTTTCTCTTTCTCATCTATACACACACACACACACACACATCCAAACTGTGTGTTTCGGAGATGAATAATGCTACTGTGCGTCTGGTGGGATGCACCACTGTCCCTGGGGCGGGTTGAATGCTGGGATATTGTGCTGGAACCGACTGACACACACACACACACACACACACACACACACACACACACACACACACACACACATGCGTACATGGGCACCAGCTCAGCGTACTGTCTCCAGGTGACTCTATTCCTTTTATAGAGCAAGAGCTCCCTCCACCCCCCCTCTTTTTCTTTCTGTTTTGTATGAATGCAAAAACACATTCACAACACACACACACGCACGCACACACACACACACACACTCACACACACACAAATAGATACACAAACAGAGGCACTCAAAATTTTGCAGGCAAGCATTGATCTCACCTTCTGCAACAGACACACTGTATACCATCCTTACAGAAAGCATGCACACAGACACAAATTGCAACACTTCGCACTTCCCCCTTGGAGGAAATTGGGGTTTGCATCTGAACAGAAGAGAGAAGAAAAGGGTTCAGTTGAAACCTTTTATGAAACACAGCATCAAAGACAAACCAGAAAATGCTGCTTTATATTGTTTGTTTAGGTAAAAAATTGTAATGCTTTGTGGTTAAAAAAATGTGCTGAGTCTAAGTACTGTATTTGATCCCAGAACAATTATGAAAAATGCATCAAACCAAATCAGCTGGAGTAAAACCAAATTGCCACATCGGTTCTGTAAGTGATTTCAGTTCAGAGCCAGTGCTACAACCCAACATGAACGCTGCTCAGATGTCATCTCGCTACCTGCAGTCTAATAATTAATTAAATATTAACTAATTAAGAGCCCAGATGCCACTGTCTTCTTCTCCTCTATGTCCAGCACCAGACACTGCATCACTGCTTACTCCTCCAGTGAAAAAGAATGAGCATGAAAAGTATCCTCTTCAATGATTCTCAGTGAGGAGGAGATTTTAGTTTTGACTCCAGGCAAATTTTAAATAACATTAGAAATTGAAAAATTAAAAGAGAAAATTAAAAATGAATAAACTGCCAGCTCCACAACTGTAACCTTGATTCTTTCTCCCTCTTTTCTCTCACTTTCCACTCCCTCCTTACCTTCAGAACCCCCATCCCCCCCCCCCCCCTCCCCTTTCCTGACTCACCTCACCTCCCCCTCCCTGCTCTGACTACAGACGGAGATAGTTATGCAGTCCTTCCGTGAGCGCAGCGGTGGTTACCACAGCAACCAACCCTGCTACCAGCAGGAGCCCCATGAATTATCCCGCCTGGAGACCTACCGGCAACACCCACACCATCCCCACCCACAGCATCCCCACCCAGGCCCCGGTCCACATCCAGGTCCAGGCCCAGGGCACACCAGGTCGAGCTATGAGGCTCACTCACTGGCAAACCCGACAAGCATGCCTCCAGCTGGAGGACCAGGAACTGGAGGAGGACCCAAGGAGTGTTACAGCCAGCAAGCCTACTCTGCTTATCCAGGCAATAGTGGAGGGAATGGGACTGGAAATGGGGGTTCAGCAACCTCACAGGCAAAGAAATCTTACAGGGGAAGCAAAGTACCCCCACCAAACCCCTCTCAGCACTTGCAGGGCCCAGGGGGCTATGGAAACCATATGGGCCCTGGAAATTATTCAGGCCAGTATATGAGCGAGGGCCACCTACAGCAGAAGTGGGAGGACCCAGCCCAATTAGCACAGTATGACCCAGAGATGGTGGGACGTATGGAGGCTGGCGGTACCCCTGCACCGGGCTCCACCCAGTACATGGACCAGAACTTGTTGGGCCACTCACAAACTCAGTGCCACCAGACCTCCACTCCTGCCTATACCAGTCCCCACCACCAGTCCCATCCTTCTAACACTGCTCCCCCCTCTCTCATGTACCCCCAGAGTCACCTGCACTACCCCCAGCACTCACCTTCTCCTTCACCGTACATGGAAAAGTGCAGCCCTATGCCCCACTGTTACAAAGGTTACAACATGCCTCCAAATTCACAGTATGGAAGACAAATGACCAGCCACAGCAATCTGAAACAGGGGGGTTATAGGTCAAGTCAAAACAGTTACGGCTACCAGCAGCCTCCACCCAGAGGTTATGACCAGCAGACTCCTCTACAGGCAATGGCCAACCCCCAGGAGCCCCACCCCAAGTACCAACACTACAGCCAACCCCAACAAAACTACTGTCTCTCTGAGCTATCCGTCAGATCACCAGAACAACAGTATTATCAGACTTGCAGCCCCTCCTCAGGTCACTCCCCTGCACGATCTGTAGGGCGTTCCCCCTCATACAGTTCCACCCCCTCACCACTGATGACAAATCCAGAGTCATTCCAGTATGGCCAACCTCCCATGACCCCTGGGGCAGCTTCCTCCTCTTCTTCCTCTTCAGCTGGTATGCAGGAGCAGGCCAGTAACAACACCATGCTCATGCCCCCACGCTCTCACCCCTCACCCAATGTTCCCCATGCAGCCCCCCACAGCTACACCTCAACACCACAGGTACCCTCCATGAAAGAGCGCTTCTCAGAAAAACTGCTGTCAAACCCCAGCTTGTGGAGTCTGAATGCCCTCACCTCTCAGGTAGAAAACATTTCTAATAATGTCCAGCAGTTGCTGCTTTCAGAGGCCCTGGTGGCCAGCAAGAAAGGCAGTAAGAGGAGCAGTGGAGGAAGCAACAGCAGTGCTGGCAGTGGAGCACCTTCCAAAAAGGGTGAGGAGTACAAAAGTCCTCTATATCAGGATGGTGGTGGTGTTGGTGCGGGCCCATTGCAGGACCCTTACTCTACTCCACAGCACCAACCAATGACAATGGAACTTCATGAGGGAGGCTATTCTAGCAGTAGTGATGAACAATTGGACCGGGCCTACTACTACTGTGGTCAAGGCCGGAGTCCAGCACAGGCCCCCAACAACACACAACTCAGCCTGGATACAGCCTCGTCGTGCTCCATCACATCTCCAGACGACATGTCCACCAGATCTGGGGACTCAGGTCTGCATATTCTTACCCCTGACCCAACTAGGTGTCAATCAGGGCAAGGGGGAGATGGCATGAGTACGCCAGTGAAGAGCATCGGTGACGAGAGGTCTCCCACAAGCATAACAATTCCCAGTCCAATGAAACAAGAAAGAGACTCCCCTTCAGATATACAGCATATCAATGAGCCTGTCAAAGAGAACTTTGAAGAATCAGCCTGGATGGAGAAATCAAATGACAAAGACGAGGTGACAACAGAAAAGCCTCCTGACTGTAACAGAGATTCAGACACAACTAAATCTACAGAGATGCAGGAAAAACACCCATCTCTCTACAGCAAGATAAACAAAGAGGTGACAGAAAAAAGTTATTGCTATGAGGAGACGGTGTACCAAGGGGCCCAGAGTAAATATGACCCTGATGCAATAGACTCAGTTGAACAGTCCCCAACAGCTCTGTCTGACTCCAGTCACAAAGAAAACTTTGGCCAAGAGGTGAAATCAGAGGTATTCAAATCTGAGTCTCCAACAGCTTCTGAGAGCTCAGTGAAAACATTGCCTTTCATTTCAAGGGGTGACCTTGAGCATGATCAATATTCCACAGAGAAAGAAGACAGCTCAGAGAACACATCACCAACCCCCCAAGCTGAGGCCCTGGATGAGAGCAATTCAGACAAGAGAGTAAGCAGAGAGGAGGAGGACGAGGAGGGGGAGGCCGAAGAGGAAGAAGAGGAAAGAATACAAAAACAGCTTTCACTCTCCCCTTCTCTGTCTGCAGAGGTTCGAGGGGAAATGCTGGAGGGGGAAAAAGTGAACCAGTTATCATCTGAAGAGCACAAAAATAATAGAGATGGGCCAGAAAAGCTTCCTGGAGATCTGTGCAGCAGGACAGAGAGTCAGACTACAGAGCTTCATAAGGACAATGAGTATGCGGGGGCACCTGCTCATCCAAATGCAGCAGCAGCAACGGCGGCTGCAGATGCTTCTGCGAGGGAGTCAGCGATAGGTGACACTGCTCCGCAGCCCCAGTCTGCTATGCCGGTCTTCTCAGCTCTCAATGACAAGGCAACACCACCAGCTCAGGCCAGAGATCATATTGATCACAGTGATGCTAAAGTGTTGGAGCCAGACTCTCCTCAGTTGCCAGGGAAGTCAATACTTCCCTCTGCACCATCCTGGGCAGACACTCCACCCTCCCCCAAAAAAGGCGATGAGGACATGGAGCCAGGCATCAGCTGCGCCAGTGCTGTGACCCCCTTGGCCAAGCCAGAGCCCGTGGCCCCATCTGCTCAGCCGAGGGCTTTTGGACGTAAGCATGCCAGGGGCAGAAGGAGAATCATGCATTCAGGTGTGGGAATCAGGCGACAGCTAAGCTTGGAGAGGGAGGGGGTAAAGGAAGAGGAAGGAGCCCCCTCACCTACACAGAAACCCTGCATGCCATCAAGTAAAACTGTGTTATTCTCAGATCAAATGGACCTAGCACACCAGGAATCTATTGTGAGACAGACTCCCAAAATGGTTACTGATGGCTTTCGTTCAAGAATGTGCACGCGCTCTTTTAATGCACCAGACTTGCCACCTAAAGTTGAGCCTCATGGGAAAAGAAAACCAGGCCCAAAACCAGGATCAAAACCTGGGCCCAAACCAGGCCCAAAACCTGGACCAAAACCTGGACCAAAACCAGGAGCAAAGCCAGGGCCAAAACCAGGGCCTAAATCTGGGCTAAAGCCTGGACCAAAGCCTGGGCAAAAACCTCTATCTAAACCAGGTCCTAAACCAGGACCAAAGCCTGTGCCAAATGAACCAGAGCTGCCACTGAAAACTGAAATTCCTGTGAAGCGAAAACCAGGACCTAAACCAGGTTCAAAACCTGGACCAAAACCAGCTCTAAAGTCAGGTCCAAAACCAGGACCCAAGCCTGGACTCAAGCTTGCAGATGTTTTGTCCCCCGCAGACACGGCACTCATCAAAGCCCCAGTGGGTCGTCCAAAAGGTTCAGTCTCCAAAGCAAAACTGGTACAGCAAGAAGAAATCATGCAAACTTTCACAGGTCTGCAAAGTCGGGGCAGAAAAAGCCTAAAAGCTACAATATCACAAATAAACCAGGACGAGAAACAAGCAAACTATGAAGTAAAAGCACCAGACAAGGAGAGTAAGAACATGGTCTTACGTTCCAGAAAACCATCCCAAGAAAAACTATCAAAAGAAAAGGAAAGACTCATTGGGAGCGATATTCTACCCCAGACACTAACAGAAATGAAAACCACTGATGTTACCCCAAAAGTAGAAGATCCTGTAACGGTGGGGCAAACTCAAACTTCCATCCCTAATGCAGATGTTCCAGCAGACCCAGCTGCCCCGCTTCCCCCATCAGTTCTAACTGAGCAATCTGAAGAAAAGACATCAATTCCACTAAAACGGAAACTTAGTCCAGAACTTATCTCTGCAGTACCTGTTAAAAAAAAGAGAGGTCCAAAGCCCAAACCAAAACCTTTACCACCGCAAAGCCTGGGGGAACAGCATATGTCAGCTACTAAAGAGAAGGCTCTCTGGGGCCCCAGAAAAAAGAGAGGGCCACCCAAGAAAGCCTCTGTTGTCACTCCCCTTACCAAAGACATTCCTCCCACCATCAGTGAAACGGACATCACTAGTGATGTGCCTGTGGTGCCACCTCAGTGCCCCACTAAGACAAAAGTCCTGCCACCACGAAAAGGTAGAGGACAGAAATATGAGGCCATGGTGCAAAAAATTACATCTCCCAGCTCAAAGAAGCACCTCCCAGTTCCCCAGATAGAGAGCAGTCTAACTGAGGATGTTACTACCAAGGCTTTGTCTCAACATGTCCTAAAGGAAGGTGAGACGTCGATGCTTGCAAAAAGCACTGAGATGATCGAGGGTGAAATGAAAAGCACAGAAAGCACAGAGTCTAGGCAAGAGGGAGTGAAGCAGCATGACGGAGTAAGAAAAGAGAAGGTTACACAAGAAAGACAAAAGCATGAGATGGGTCAAGTAGCTTCAACAATAGACAAGGTGAGACGGGGAATAGAAGAAGAAGTTGTAAATAAGGATATGATAAGGCAAGAAAATGTTAAGCTGGAGACACAGCAGGATGTCAGAGCTGACAGGATTTGGTGCTCGACGGCTGTCCCAGTAGAAGTTAGGGCTCAGGGAGAGTGGACACAACAGATTTCAGAGGACCTATCTACTGCCACCACCAAGTCCTCCAGAACTAAAAGGAAGAGATGGGCTATGGTGGAGAGTACAGATGCCTCTGTAGTGGCTTTGGAAGCAGGAAGCCTAATAGTTACAACGCCAAGATTAGCCAAGCAGAGGGCCATTAAAAACAACCATGAGATGCATCTAAAACAGAGGAGGAAGAAGAGGAAAGGCCAAGCACCTCTAAAAGAAACAGAGGCAGTTGAGGGGACAAATATCGAAACAACAGAACAGCAACAAGAGCATGTAGAAGAAAAGATGTTGCCAACAGAGTCCACAGTACCTCCTTCAATCAGCTCAGAAGAGATCACAGAGGGCCTCCAGGTTACCAGCACAGAACTCATCCAGAAACCCAGGAGAGGCAGAAAACCTTCAGCAAACCCTACAAAGAGGAAAAGAGGGAAAGCCTCATCAGAGCAGATTCCTGGCATGCCAGTGAAAGTCCACAAAAAGCCTGGGCCAAAACCTGGGATGAAAGACGCCATTGAGGTTATTGAGGCAGTAGTGAGGGCTGCAGGATGTGAACAGGCTGAGAAAGAAGAGAGGGAAAAAGAGGAACGGGAAAGATGGGACACAGAGAATAAGGAAGAGCAGGAGATGTGTATTGTTGGTCCTGTTGTGACAATATCAGAAAAACAGACTGAAACCATTTCTGTGAAAAGAATCAGACGGCGACCAGCACATCAAAATTCTAAAATGTCTTTCTGTCCTTATGTGCGGATGAACAACTCCAGAGATTTTTCTTCGTGGTGCGCCATAGTCAACAAGCCGGAAGACGCAGTAATATTTCAGAGGCGTAGAAAAAAGGGAATACTCAGAATGAGGAATCCTTTCACAGTTGCAAAGGTTGTACCTCACACAGCTGCCATGCTACAGGGACCGTTGGTAAATAAAAATCTCATTGGCAGGTGTCTTACATGCTCCTTATGTGGAAAACCAGCAAATTACAGAGACCTAGGCGATTTGTGTGGACCCTACTACACAGAGGACGGCGTTCCACGAAAGATTTTGACGATCAGGCACACAGAATCCCTCAGGGAAGAGTCAGAGAATAGCACTGACAGCACCTGTTGCAGCAGTGAAAAACCAGGCAAATCCTCAAAGAATGACGGTGAAGACAGCACAGAGAAGGAGGGCAATACAGAAGCACTCACTCAAGAGTGCAGTAGTAGCAGGCACCATCACTGGCACTACCGACGGGCAGAGAGAATAGAAAGAACAGGCAGGGAGGGTGGCTCGCGAAGATTAACTCTACGTGAGAGATTCAGGAGGATGAAACAGCTTCAGACCATCAGTGCAGGTGCCTCGAGTGACCAGGAGGGCAACGGCAGCATGTTCCAAAGGCTACAAGTGGAGGCAGAGGCTAAGGAGCACTGGGCCCATGAAAACTGCGCCATCTGGACCAAGGGGGTAATTATGGTCGCTGGGAGGCTATACGGACTGAAAGAGGCTGCCAACAACTCAGCCCAAACGGTACAATAGCAATTACCACCAGTGAGGCTTGTACTATTCTGAAATGTGTGTAGTAGTGGAACCTTATGAAAGGAGAGATACTGTGCACAGTCACATTCTGAATCTGTTCCGACAGCTTTGAGAGTTTGCCGTTAACTTTTGACATTTTCTCCTTTTTTTCTCTCTATCCCTACATGCCTCTATGGGTCATTTTGTTTGTTTCTTTATTGGTCTCGGTCCATATGTCTGTCTGTCTGTCTGACTAACCCCAGAGCTGCTACAAGTGCCAGATTGTGGGGGCGTCCCTCAGCTGCTGTTGGAGAGGCTGCTCTCATAAATATCACTATGTCTGCGCCAAAGAGATAGGTAAGAGACCACAGCATGAGAGGAAGAGAGCAAATGGGTATGAAAAGTGAAGAAAAGCCAGGGAGAGGGAGGAGAAATGAGAAGGGCAATTGGGAATGGGATATTGAATGCAGGTTGAGAGGGCAGTCAAGGGTGGGGGGAGATGGTGGGGGGGCAAATATGATGGATAGAAAAGAAAGTGAAATATGAAAGCAAAAGACGAAAAATTAGAGGATTGGAAAAGTGGATATGGGTAAAAAGAGAGAGAAAAAACATCAAGAGGTAACATGGAGAGTGAGAAGAGATGTCTGAGAGTGCTGGGGAAGAGCAGAAGAGGAAAAGAGGGAGGGAAGGGGAGAGTGGGCACTGAAATAAAGGGGATGATGAGAGAAAGTGGGATCCTGGAGTGTGCAAGTCGGAGGGAGTTAGACTGAGGAGGGTGTGCATGTGTGCATTATTGACCACATCCCCTGTGGCTCCATCCATCCATTCTGCAGTCTGGGAACTGAACGTGCATGTTGGAGGATCTATACGTGTGCTCTTCTGTCTGAATGCTTCCCTACGTACATCCATGTTTCTCACGCATGTTACCTTCAATTGCGTGTGTGTTTTTGTTGTTGCCCATATAAGCGACTGCCCGTGCGTCAGCATATCTGTTGTATGGCTTCTCCTTACATTACCTCATGCCACGGAAGTACAGTGTGGGGATTAGAAGGCCTGCCACGTCTCCCGAGCCAGCACAGGGAGCAGAGCAAGGCCCTTTTTAATCCTACTGAGTGCACCAGCCATATCTGACTGCCTGCCTGCACCACAACTCATCCACTCAGCCTCTCTCTTTCCTCCGTTGTTCTCTCTCTGCCTCTATCTTGCTCAGTTTTCATTTTAATCCAGCCTCTTTGACACTCATCTTGTTGTTTTCTGAGGGAGTTGGTGTGGTTCGTGTGTGTCTGCCCTCATTCCGTGTGTTTCATTTGTTGTTTTTGTCTATCTGTAATACTAAAGCTTATTCTCACCTTTCCTTTACTTTCTCTCCCCGTGCCCAGGGTGCACATTCCATGAGGATGACTTCTCCATCAAATGTCCGAAACATGAGGTAATTATCTATTTCCCTTCATGACTTTGTCTATCAAAACTTTAATGAGTAAGAACGTCTTAGCATCATACAAGAAAAACCTCTTCAATATTAGTACTTCATAAAAGTTTATACAAAGGTTTTTATTCCTATTATATTACTAATACCCACTTTGGTTCTTGATTTGTTTGATTTGATTTTTTTTCCCCCTCATCTTATCCATTTTTTCTCTTCCTCCCTGCTCCTCATCCATCTCAGAACAGGAAAAAAAAATTGAATTCACACATTGCTGTCACACAGAGCAGCAGCATGGCTGGATAGATGACACAGTGCAGGATGGAAAACACCATTGTAAGCGCTTGTAAAACACAGAAAGAATCGAAGAAGATAAGCTGAAGGTTCAGGGCTGTGTTCACTGTGCACCGGTGTCAAGTACTGTGTCTAGTCTCAAACCAGTATTACAGCCAATAAAGGCCAGGATCTCCTCTTCAACTGACACATCTTTTCTTAGTAAATACTCAGTGACCTCAGCAAGACTATATCCATATGAATTTCCAGGGCCCTTTGTGTATTATTGTCACTCAGCAGCCACTGTTGTGTCACAACAGGCTGCTGCCTCTGTGTTCATGTGAAGGGCCCGGGCCCTTCCCTGTGGAACAGACGCCATCTGCTGGTTGTATTTTCACATGGCAGCATCTGGAGGAAGGTCAAATGCAGATGGAGAGGAGGGTGGGGGAGCTGAGAGGGAGAGATGCTGACATTCAGCAGGGAGCAGCGGTGCATTGAGGCAGCGGTGGTAGTAGCCTCCCCTCCCTCCCCTCCCTGCATCTCTCTCCCTCTTCCCTTCCTGTTCTCCTCTGTGCAGACTGACAAGGATGAAAAGCTGGCTGCTGATCAAAAACACCCCACCCACCATCCCTGCTTGCTATCTTCCCTACACGCTCTCTCCACCGTTTTCTCTTTCTTACTCTCTACTTCTC
The DNA here is from genome assembly GCF_900963305.1 of Echeneis naucrates. Classification (NCBI taxonomy): domain Eukaryota; kingdom Metazoa; phylum Chordata; class Actinopteri; order Carangiformes; family Echeneidae; genus Echeneis; species Echeneis naucrates. The sequence goes on from NC_042518.1 coordinate 7,048,702, forward strand.
CCTGTCGTTATTTTCCTCCATCCCCCCGTTTCCCTGTATTTCGCTCCTCCGCTCCCCTGCTGTTCCCGTTCCCTCTGTCTCTCACTCTGTTCACCTCTAATCTCCTGTGAGCTCCCTTTTCCATTTTCAGGCGTCATCCTTTCCTCCCTCGTTCTCTCTCATCTCTTCTCTTCTGCTCTCCCCGTCTCTTTCACCTCAACTCCCACGTCTAAGTAGCAGAAATAGAGTGTGAGGAAAGGAGAGCAAGACAGAGAGAGATTGTTGTTAGCAGGCTGAGGCAGAGCTGTCATCAGCTGAGGGATCTGAAGGTCTGTGTGTGAGTCTGCACTGTGCCAATTTACACTGAGCAGCGTAATCAAAGGGAAGAGCAGACACACACGCACACAAAAACACAAATACACACACAAGCATCCAACCACTCCACCCATGGGTCCCCCCACAGAAAGTCTCCATGTTCCTGTGCTCACTTGTTTTCAGTGCTGGAGCACGCATATCGATGAAATTGCAAACACATGCTGCCTTCAGCTGTGGATTCTCTGCTGCCAAGGGACGCACACTGAGTGCATCCACACAGGTTCATTACTGTTAGTGGGAGAAGGATGAGCAGAGAGGCAGGGAGAAGACAAACAGACTGTTTTATTCTGCAGCTGAGTGGGAACAAAAGACGAATGGGGGCAGTTCCATCAGGGAACGACAGAATGAAAGAGACAGAAGAAGGGCAACAAGAGAGAGACAGTCAGCAATGAGAAACAAGTGGGACTGAAGGTGTTAAAAAAAAAAAAAAAGTTACTCCAGGCAGGTAAACAGAGAGTGAAAGAATAAAGGAGAGGAACATCAAAGCTGAAGAGAAAGAAAGGAAATGGAAAGACTGAAAAAGAAAGAGAGAGATAAAAGGCAGAGAGCGACGCTGCTGGTCTGGGCCCAGGGCATAAGGATGAGCAACTGGCAGTTCAGAGGAAAAAGACAGAGAGTGAACGAGAGATGCAGAGGAGCTGCAGAGGAGGATAAGGGGAGAGAAAGCGCTCCACCGGCACCATCACCACACCACCGCAATTAGTAAGCGTTCCTGCTGTGTCTTTCACAGTGGAGCTGGTTCAGTGGCCAGCTGCATCCATCTTCCCACTCATGCACACTGCAGCCTGCTCGCTTTCATGCCCGCACTCAGCAGAGCTGCACTGAAACACTCATACAATCGCACACAAAGACGCATAGACAGTGCATATGAGCTCAGAGGGGCCCGCAGTGAACATGGAAGGATATGTGGTTCAGATTTTGAGTTAATAAATATACCAACAGAAGATTAGGGCTCATAAATTAGAGAGTCTATGTACAAATATTCTGTGGTGCCACAGAAGGCCAATACTGCAGTCACAAAAGCTCAACTGGTAACCAAGCCTCTTTACTCTTCCTCTACAGGACCTGTAAGATATTCCAGTGTACCACCACCACCACCACCACTCAGCCAGGCAAGCGTCACCTATCCACCCATCCAGCAAGGCAAAGGAAAACCGTCCTGACAGTCACCTATACTTACTGTTCAATTAAAAAAAAACATGGTGACGACCGACGATGGACAGGCACAACAGCCAGTAGGGCTGAGGGAGGGTAGAGGGCGAAGTGGATCTCGGAGCAATACAACCCACTGAGTATCGCTCCACAGGGAACAGCTGCTCCCTGAAACGTGCTTTCTCAACTGAGCCCCTAACTGGAAAGCAGAAAGCCACGGCACTGTTTAACTGGGGGACAGTGTTTGCTCCAGAGACTGTGAGTCTGTGGGCCCAGTGCACAGGGGAGTGTCTGAAATGCAGTGTGAGGAAATGTGTGTGTGTGTGTGTGTGTGTGTGTGTGTGGGTGCGGATTGGTTGCTATCATATTCAGACACCTGGCGGACACTGATTGGGCAGGAGCATCTCTCTGGCCACCTTGTCTGTCGGCCAAGAGGCATTTAGGTGTGTGTGAATGTGGGAGAGAGGCAGTGTGTGATTATCATTCTACGGCCACATCATCAGTGTGATTGTGGGTATGAAGCCTGTGTGATTGAAGAAATGCATCTCTGACTCAAGATGTCATGCATCAAAAAAAAAACAACAAAAAAAAAAAACAGCGGGCAACCACTGGATGTACTATCTCAATGTGTGCGTTTGTGTTTAAAACAAGAGACAAAACGAAACAAAAAAGGAAACTGTACATGATGATGTGCTTTACAGGTTCTAAATATTCTGATATTGAAGAGTTAAGAAAAAAATGGACGCAGTATTTTAATATAATGCTCTTATCTTCGGAAATGTATTTTGATGTGCATTATAACTATACAACATCATTGCGTCACCCTTGGTATATGTCAGGCTTTGTCTTATTCAGAGATGAAAAAAGAAATATGAACAAAGAAAAAAAAAGACAAAAAAATGAAGAAAACTCTGTTTATGGGTCCATCTGACTTTGTGCACATTCGATACGTACAGTAGATGCCACCATCATCACTTGACAAGATGCAGATCAGGGCTCAAAGGGGCCAACTGGGAGTCAGGTCATCTACCTTAATATCTATGTACAGTTCATAAGTATTACTGTTAAACATTGCCATGATGTATAAATACTTCACCAACCACAGCTGTGCAGAAAGATATACATTCAAGTCAAATTTCAGAACACACCTGTCTGTGTATCTCAAATGTAGCCTCTTTCACGCTGCCATGCTATGTAACAATGCCCAATATGGGCTGTCAGTAAAAATACCTGTCATATCAAAAGGAGACATATTTAAGTATTAGAGCATAAAAGAAAGTGCAAAAACACCACACCAAACTTTCTCTTTTATGAAACTCATTATTTAATGGTGTATATAAGTATTTGATGCTGTTTAAATGTAAGATGTGATGTACTAATATAATTGTGTATAGTATTTCCTAGAGATGTTTATTTTCTATAAAATGGAATATGTTATTGCTTATAAAATGTTATTAAAAGAATCCATTGATGAAAAAAATTGACAACCTTTTTTGGGAATGTCGCCTAAGTTGGAGCATGCCGTTTTATTGATTTTCATGTCTATTTGTTTGGAATCGATGACACAGCATCACTTTGTTTGAAATGTTTTTTGTAACGCCAATGTTAAATATACCAGCACCTTTCAATGCTGCTATGACCAACGCCTGCTCTTTTTGTCCTTACTGAATATGCACTGACATTCACACACTAGAGCCATGACTTCAATCAGCATATTGCTTGAACTGTGCTGCTGAACGACGAGACCAACAATTTGTCCCTCAATTACGTAACATATTTCTTTTCCTCACGTTATAATCGTTTCATTATCCTCCAGTGCCCTACTGACCGCAACACAAGAAATACAACTGTCTTCTTTACAAAATGTTTTAATATTTACATCAGAAATGAATGAAACAATGAAAAGATGAAAAGATGAACAATACCTTCAGACATGGTTGTATTTCCTTAATCTCAAACCAAAGTCTTTCAGTCATTCACATTAGTGACACAAAAACACATACTGGTCCTTGGACCAAAAAAAAAAAAAAAAAGTTTTTTCAAAACCTTTTACTTTTTAAATTGTTCTTCTAAAAATTAACAATGTGTTTGTCTAGTTGCATGATAAGATACTGACAGATGAACTCAAAGTGTTGCTCTTTGTGTTGGAGCTACAAAAGAAAGCTGGAAAGCCGATTAACTACAGGCCCTTTGGGGGAAAGAAATCTTATTTTGAAACTGCTTGCACGACTTATGCAACTTGTGAAAGTGCCAAAGGTTCAGAATACAGTTTGAGTTGTTGCTTTGTCGTTCCTGAGGTGGAGGCTGCCAAAGTCCAAGTTGTTAACGTGAGCAACAGTGTGAAAGGTCATCTGAGTCAGCTGACGTTAACAACACAAAAGTCCTTGATGATCTGTTACTGTCTCCATTTTGACATTCACATTACCACTCCAGTGAAGAATAGAATCTATTTTATAGGACCTGATCAAAAGCTACCAATTTGGGAGAGAAAATAACAATTTTTCACTCTGCTTATACAAAATACTGAGTAATCAAAGTTCATACAGATTATAAATACATTTTAAAATATATATACACAGCAAAACAAAAAGACCTATGAAAATAACCTCGTAAAACCAAATTATTACTTATCAATGAAAACAGCCTTGCAAGGCTAGTGCAGATAGAGACACGAAGCTCAAACAGTGGGCAGCCTCGCCTCAGATCACTACCAGTGAAACATAGTACGAATAAACTTTTTCCGCTACTGAACAACCTGCAGACCGGGCACCCACTGAACAAGCTCACGGTCAGACCAATCCTGAGTTTGGTCGTTTTCCTCCCATGCACAAGAGACATCTCACTCTGCAGCCAATCAGAGCAGCCCGCCACTCCAACCCACTGAGCACTCATGCAGGTAAAAGGTGCATCTATGTATTGAAAGGACTGAGGGGTGGGAACATACGGAGCAAATCTCTCTTTCATCACTCACACGCACAAAAACAAACGCAGCACAACATCCAGTGGGAGGATCTGATGGCTCCTCTCTGTGGTCAAACTGTGCACTGCAATTCTGTCTCTCTGGGGATTTAGTTCAGTAACGGGGAAGAAAAATGCTTCATAATTTTGGCAAAAATCTGTAGCAGTCTTAACTCCTTAAGTGCCTTCTGATATTGGGCCGGGCTGGGAGGGGAAAAAGCATGAGACAGTTCATGTCAGGTTGATAAGAATCTAAATAGTTTAAGAAATCTTTTCAATAGCTTCACGCCAAAATGCGACTGTAGGGTTGTGGATTTGTGGCAGCAGGTTTCTTTGTGTGTTCTTGTATGTCAGAGATGTTTCTATATACAGTGTTCATGCATGTCTCTGAACTCTCTCCACCCTCCTCTAGCTATTGGTGACAGTGGTGCCGCTGCCCAGCTTGATGATCATTTGCTGGCAGTCATGGAGGGTCCTCTTGTCTCCCAGTTTCTCCAGAGTACGGGCTGCGTCCGCCAGCATGCCCACCCTTTGGCCAGGAGCCGATAGAAAGGAGGGAGGAAGGTAGCGACACGCCAACATCACAGCCTCGGCCTGCTCCCGCTGGCCTGGTCGTGTCTCACACTCCTCTGTGCACGCACGCACACAAACACACACAAAAAAAAAAACAAAAAAAAAAAAACATTGTTACCGTGCTATTTCGAGGGAGTTTTTGGATGTCATCAGCCACCAACACCCAATCAGGCTTCAGCAGGATTGTTTAATTACTGATGGGATTTACTTCAGTGAACAATTGCGGAAAATAGACGAGAGGCTGATTAGAGCCACTGATTGCAGCTATTCAGTGTCTCAGCTCTCTGCAACTTTTATTAGAAGCTGAAGAATATATCTAAAAATCAATGGTCCGAGGAAAGTGGTCTCTATGATTGCAGTTTTCTCTGTAAGCTTTTCATTTTTTGATTTTTTTCCAGTAAACTACTTAAACGCTACCTGATTAAAGCTTTGTGCCAAACTAATTTCACTCAACTACACAAAACTGTGACTGTTGTCTCAGTGTATAGTGGTACGGTATTATGGGGAATGAATGGACAGTGAAACTAGTGCTTACTAGAAATAATTCAAATATTTAAGGCCATCGAAAAAAACAAAACAGGTTTGCTATGTAGAAAGAGCAATGATGGCACACAAAAACTAAAATTTTCAAGAGGAGCTACTACAATTAATATGATGCCTAAATAACAGAACCACTTGTGCAGAATGGATGGAAAATAAAGATCAATGTCCCCACACACCTGTCTTGGCTCCGGGCGTTGCTCTGCGTCTCAGCGAGCGATCCAGGAGCTGATGTGTGCGGGTGGGACTGGCCCCTGCCATCAGCCTGGCTGTTGCTTCATGGAGGAACAACTGGAGAGAGATGCAGGGAGGGAGGGAGATGAGAAAAGCTTTGAAAGAGGAGGAGGAGGGGGGAGTAAGAGCGAGTGATGATGACTCATAGAGACTGTTCGGCTCTACCTCAGAGAGACTTTGAAGCCTTGTGAACAATGCTGCTAAACACTTGCCTCGGGGGTGTGCGAGTTTGTGCGAGTTTGTGTGTGTGTGTGTGTGTGTGTGTGTGTGTGTGTGTGTGTGTGTGTGTTTTAATACCTCCCTGCTAATTTCCACAGAGAATTATACCCTGGACTGTCTGCAAGTATGTGCACAGGAAGTATATGTATGTCTATAGGTGAAGCGTTTCTCTTAGCATCCTGTTTGATATGAGAACTCCACTTGCTGTTGCCCCTCCATGTATGTATGCTGATCTTTTACTGGTGGGCTTAAGAGCAGTTCAGGGAGTTCTGGTTTTAAGTGCCTGACAATGCAAATACACCAACATAAGAGCTGCGTTGGTGGGTTGGTATTGTTTTCATAATGCCCTGTGTGTGTACGGATATTTGTAGCTAACTTGTACATGCTGTACATGCTCACAGGTTCATATAGTATATTGGGCAAGCCACAATAATATAATCCTACACCATAATGGCAAATACTCATACATACTCTTCGCATTGCAGGTCTGAAGCTGTGTGCCAGTTTGCGTAGAGAGCTGAGATCTTGCTGAAAGCCTTGAAGCTCCGGTGGGGAGGCCTGGTGGACCCCTGCTGATGAGCTATTGCCTGCCAACCCTGACCCTGCAGGACCGGCCCCCTGTTGCTGCAGACGCCACACGTTGGTCCTCATTACCAAGAGCAGATCACATAAAAGCAACTGGATGACCTAGAGCAACATAAAAATGATTACGACTGAGACAATTTACTGCCCACCACTGCCATTGTAAAAGGCCTGGATCACTGACAAATGAACTGGAGACCAAATTATCAGAAATTTGTTGTTTGGTGCCAAAGATTCTTGTCCTAAGCGTGGTTTCCCCACCAAAAGGTTTAATCAAAAATCTGATTTAATGTGTTAAATACTCAAGCTGCTATTGACCAAAAACAGCATTATCTCAGAAGGTGCTCCTGAATATCTAACTCAGTAATTGCTTTACACAATAATACAAGATATCAAGAATTGTATTGCTTTTAACCAACACCTCACGTTTTTAACGATAGCGGAAGACTATTACTAAGAGACACTGCTCAGCAGAATTTACACGAGAGCTCTACTCAAGCATGAAGGACATTTTGACCTCTCACTGACTGTGTATTCTGCTGTTAGTAGCCCAGCTCTGTGTTGCACTGCAGGTACATTGCACTCCGCTGAGACACACATGCAATGCAACTACAATGCACTACAGCTCCAGCCATAGACATACACAAACTGTGAGCTACCTATCCACCAGCATCACCATCTGCTGAACGCCAAAGGGTAGGACACCGCACTATCACAGAGTGGGAGTTGCTGTGGGCCATCCACTGTCTGTTTGCGTGTGGCTTTGCATTGTCTGTGCGTATACTTGAGTGATTATGTGTAGGCCTTATCCCGTGTTTACAAATTTATACATGCAGATGTGTAGCACATCTGTTGCTGCGTCTATCTTTTTTATGTGAATTTCCTCCATAGGAATAATTAAACATCAGCATGACTTATTTTATGTGCACACATCTGCAAAAGTGACTTTGCCCTCATGTGTGAGCATGTGTATACCTTGTCTAAACTGGAGCTGTGGCAGTGTGGTCCCAGGTTAAGGCTGTCTCGGAGCAGGGCGCTGGCCTTGTCGCTGTAGCTCAGACTCAGCTGGCAGTTTTCTGGCTTGGACAGCAGAGCGCGTACAGCCCTGAATGTGTTCAGACATGCCTTGGGCAGAAGACTCCTGACAGAGTGAGGGTAAAAGAGACAGGACACAGGTTAAAGTAGTGCAAGTGTGGATGTGTGTGCACTCTGCTTGGCATGAGCAGACGTGGTCTATGCAAGACAATCCGGAAGAAATTCCAGTGTACTTATGTCCATCTTACTCTGCGTTTTGCAGACTGCGTGGCAGGTGCTCAACAGTTGGATACAGCCTCTCTGCAGCTGTATCATCTCCTTGGAGCCAGTTGATGATCACCACGGCAACAGAGGACCACCACTTGGAGTGGGGGTCGCAGCCTGAAAGTTGGAACAAAACAGTCAAACACAAATATTTGAATTGTCTATTCTTCACTTTCACATTTGACTTGCATGAGAGTGCACATAAACATAGACGGATATCCACAGAGAGAGAAAGCTGCTGTCTGTGTTTTGACCTCTGAATCAATCTGTTTCTCCCCTCTGGCATAGTCACATCATGCTGAGAGAAAGCAGCCATTTTGACGAATCCTTCACAAGAGAAAACTACTCCATTTAACATCAGGCAAAACACACACGCGGACACATACACACACAAAATGTGTGAGCAACCTGAAGCTCAGCCAAAAAAAAAAAGTCTGCCATTAAAATCGCAGCACAGCCTCGTTTTCCTCCCTCTCCCACTTCCTTCTCAAGGTGATCACCAATTTGACAGCATTGAAGATAAATGAACCAATGTAACAGATGTCTCCCTTTCACCTAGCCCTCTTTCACTGAGATCAGTGATCAGTGAGGACAAAGGCAAGTGGTGAGAGAGTGGGAGTCAGCCCAGTGAAAATCGAACTACTCGATCTCAATGATGTAAAAATTAACTTCATCTCACAGCTTCTTATTTGGCAGGCACAATTGGACAGTCAGGGAAGGTGAAGAAAAGTGCGAGAGGCAAATGTGATAACATAATAAAGTCAAAGTAATAAAAAGTGAAAAAGTTCACTTCAATGCGTTTATCGACTGAGGTATAAGAAGCATTTTCTTTGACTGATTATTAATTTTTCATGGTTTTAGAAGTCAATTTCGGGCATGGATTCAAAAATTGCGGATATTGATTGTAAATTGACAAAATGACTTGAATTTTCCTTTTATACCCAACAAATAGTGTCCTTATTGTAGTGGACTTCTACCTTGGTGTTAAAAGAACCGGCAAATGCCACAATGACCTACCAGTCACAGTGGCCATGTTGGAGCCGATTGCAAAAGATTGAGACGTGGCACCAGCAGCATCTGATGCACTGATCAACAGCTGGAGGTACTCCAGGGCATCAGCATACTCCCTGAGGATGAACAGATGCTGAATGTTTATTTTGCTGCCACATCAACATACAATGACAACTTCCAAATAATTATTACCAAAAGGGATTTTTGAATGATTTCACATCCGCATTATGCAATCCTTTTCATGTTGTTATTGACAAATTTTGTACATACTCACACCTAAATCTGATAAATAGTTGAATAGTAAATTAATCAAAAAGGTATAAGCTTGCCGAGAACTGGTGCTACCGAGATAAAAACTGATTTTATTTTAATTTACTTATCAAAAAACACATTATTTCCTCACCCCTTGCCATGGCTGGAGCTCTTCTCTCCATGAGGCTGGGCCACACAGTACAGCGCCTTCTCCAACAGGTGCTCTCTGAATGCCTGAGTCACCTGGGCCAGAGGATCCACTGTACGAGTAACAGCAAACCATTATAATAGGAGAAATGTTGAAATTTCCACAGGATGCAAGAGTCGCCAAAGGCGTTATTGAATTAAATTACACTTTGAGTCATATCGGCATACACTGACCAGTATTTCCAGCCTGGCTATAGATGCTTTCTTTAGGAGTGCTGCGAATTGCCCAATCCCCGTCCACAAAGAAGCGGTGACCTAGTGGGTGACAGAGCCATTGCATTGCTGGTGGCACACTGCCACTGGACGAAAGGCATGCCTGCCGGGCGCTGCTCAGAAACACACGCTGTCAGGGGAAAAAAAAAAAAGAAGAAGGGAAGAACAAAGGTAAAATTCTGCACTCTTATTTTATATGTAAATGTAATGCAGACAAAATAATGCTGCTAATAGCTCTTTCATGATGATCTAGATCTGTGTAATTCAGTTTATTTCAAGTCCTGGGGTCATTAACATATCAGCTCATGTTAATTACCGGAAAGCAAATGAACAAAAAATTCAACCGGAGACTGCCTGCTGTTTAAAAAACTGTAGCGTCTCACCGAGGTGAAATGCAGGATTCTTGGCAGACTGGCTTTGACCCGTAGCGCTCCGGAGACATAGACCTCAGCCAGAGTGGCTACAGGCAGACAGGAGCCAGAACACTCTGCCAGGTTCACTGCACTTAAAGCCATGTGCACTGCTGACAGGTGGCTACCATTTAATTTACCTGAACGGACAGGCAGAAGACAACAAAGCAATTATTATCGTTTTAAAATACAGAGAAGAAGAGTGCATGTGTGGTTTGGTAAAAATCACTGAGGCCTAATGACCCAGGCAAAGACGGGGGGTTAGGGTTCCTTTCAATAACCTGATATTTCACTATGCCAACTACCTGTGCTCAGTCTAGGACATTGTTTGAATTTAGAAACAGTGTTTTTCCCACTGAGCAACCTGTCATATGAAGCTGGTGCAGACGGTGGTAAACTAGGGCAGCATCACGGCTGCTTTTGCATGCATCCTCCTGCAGGGGGCGGTCAGATCGTAGTCCTCCAGCTCTGGCAGCCAGCCAGCGGCCCACCCATAGACGTTGGAGGCAAAATCTCAGCAGCGACCACAATGCAGCACAACCAAGGTCCAACTGGGAGGTGGGTAAGGGGCGACCGAGAGCCTTTAGACAAGTCCACAGGTTCTGACTAGCCTGGGCAAAATCCCCCTGGGAGGGTTAAAAGGGATAGGTGAAGGCACCAGAGTTGAAGTTGAAGTTGAACCAGAGTAGCCTGGCTCAAGACTAAGAGGATACAAAATACAGAAAAATTACAATATTCATACTCTAGCTAGGTCCAGGTCAGCCTGTTTGCGGTGCCTCCAAAACAATACAGAGGATCCAGAGTGTGGTCTGGTTACAGGTTCTCCGTACACCAGCAGGCGGATCAGAACACCAGACACCAGAATACCATTCAGTAACCACACAAGTATAGTTGGTAACATCCAGTCCATCCAGCTCCACGACTCCGCTAGGGATGAAAAACATTTTACAGTGAAGACTTGCCATGTAACAGTGTCACAGAAAACATGAACATATAGCCCTGCAAGCCCGAGACTCCAGCATTTCTCCTTCCATACCTGCAATATCCACACCAAGAACACTCCTGCCTCCATGATGGGTGGTGGTGGCAGCAGAGCTTTCAGCTAAGCTGCTGCCAGAGGAACACAGCAGAGAGGCCAGAGGGTTGAGGGAGATGAACAGGAAGGTGAAGGCGCACAGCGCCATGCGGGAACGGTCTAACATGCCACCAGCGCTTGTGCCTGCTGCCGATCTGTCCAAGATACCCACGTTTGGCTGACACACGACACAGAAAGCAGAAAAATGTATGTGTTTAAAAGGACTCAGGTACAAAATATGCATCGTCAATGAGACCAAAGCAGCTTTTGGTTAGTTTTGTTTGGATTAGCCTTTCTTTCACATCTTGACTCTGAATGTATCCTGCCTGCCATTTATCCATTTCACTGGGAGCTTCATACCTTGGTGTCCTCCACCATCGGACTGTCAGGTTCAGAGTCACTGCCACAGTGTGAGAAAGAAGTTGGTGAGCCCACGTCAGAAGCTGGTGGGGTGGGCAGCTCATTCTTCACATCAGACTGCCCATCTACCTCCATGGCAACCAGGTCCTTGAGAGACTCTGAAAGAGTAAACAAACAACACAGAGCACCGTTTGAGGGTCAGTCAGCACTACAAAAGCAAATTCATCTCTTATCTCCAACTTCCACTCAGAGACTGTAGTAGCCCATTTTCACATTTCTCATTTCCAAATAACAGCAACAACAAATAGACCCCATCGCATAAGATCAACTGAATGAGATTGTTCAAGGGAGTTGAAATAAACCCTTGTGAGATTTTTCAAGGATACAAAAAAATAAGAACGGCTTTAGACACATACTATTTTTCTGGGCTGCCATTTTAAGAGCCATGTTCTCTTGTTTGAGTTTTTGGTTAGCCTGCTGCAGGTAACGGATGTGGTCAATGGCTTTCCTCAGTACTGCAGACTTGTTGAGCTACAAAGAAAAGAAAAAATAAAGACAGCGATTGAAACCTAATTCTATATGGGAAAAATTCTTAAGTCTTATACCTCAATTTATTTGAATTATTATTCAATATTATTATTATTATTTTGACCACCCCTCCCCACAAAAAAACAAACAAACAAGGAATTCATAAATAACTATTATAAAGATCTGTTTAAAGAATTTCTTGCCTTGGCTTCAGTACCGGCCACCAGGTCTTTGAGCTCCACGATTTTGTCATTGATGGAGGAACGGTAGCGCTTCTCGATGGCGTTGTGGGCAGTTCGCTTCTCCCCCTTGTGGGGCTGGCCAACTGGCTTACCACTGATGGCGATGCGGTTGATTGGCAGTTTTTCTGTGTCCACCATGACTGGAACAGTGGTCAGAATGGTGCCACTGCCCATAAACGCCTGGAGAGGGAAACATTAATCACATTCTTAACATATTTTGTGGAAATTAAGATTAAGTATTAACAACATCTGAACACTGTTCCTTTCATTTATTCTCAGCTTTATTTCTTAAAAATTACTCTCATGGCAATTCTCTCTTACACGTTAATTAGCAGCAACCACAGTATTGGATCATAGTTGAGATGTTGGCACTCCCTACTACACACTGCTTTAAATTGCACTGATGTAAAAAGGGAGGAAAAATGCTTTAATCTGACACTTGAAGCCATTTAAGCTTACTAATCCGATGGCTTCAACAAAATGTGCTGTGTGATCTCAGCATTGAGTTGCACATACCTGCAGTGAAGTGCTCTGTACTGGGGTGGTGGTGGTCGCCAGGGAGGTGGGAGAGGCCACAGTGGTGACAATGCAGGGGTCATGCTTCAGAGTGGTCAACAGCAGTGACTCAGCCTTGATGAACTGGGGCTGCAGCAATACCTGAGACACACACGGAAATACATACAGTTCTGCTTTTATTTCCCCGATACACAATCATGGGCTTTGTTTATGCAAATCCATTCAAGCTCATTCACACACTAACACACACACACACTCTTACGGGAACTTGCTGTACGTGGGGTGCGATGGTTTGAGCAGGCGGGCTAGTTGATGTGGTGAGCAGAGAAGAGGTGGTGGTCAGCCCTTGGAGCTGAGACTGGATGGACACTGGCTGAACACTCTGAGGTGAGGATGATAGAGTCGTGGCAGGTTGGCTCACACTTCCTGGGCTGCTAGCTGGAAAATATTTATGCAACAGAGATTTATTTGTTTTTTTGCAACGGTTAATACAACATGAAAGAAATGTTCACAACAACTGTAATTATCTTTTCCAATTGCACAATAATATTCAATTGATTTAACAAACAAGGTAAATAGCAAATTTTCCAGAGCATAAAGTAATTGCCAAATATTGCCACCTATTTTTTTGTAACGAGTCAGGGTAAAATTGGCTTCGGCTTTCTTAAAAATTCTAGACCAGCCAACTACACAGTGCATGTCTCTGGCATCAGCAATGAGGTTTAAAAAGCACCATTCAATGGGTCTAGTATTCTTTTAATGGGGTAATGTACAATTTGTGAAACATTTTTGTGATCTTTTAATTTTATTAATTTGTACCAAGTCTGATTTGGTATGAAAACAAAAACACAAATAGTACTGGCCAGTGAATGTAAAAAATAAATAAATAAAATAAAATAAAAAAACAACTACTTTCATTGATTAAGAAAAATACTGGTTACTGTCACAAATCACATGCGTTTATGGGTTTGTGGGTCAATAAGTTAACTGCAATATCAATAAAATGTGACTCACAAAAGCAAGATTAAGTGAGTCATATTGTATTTATCAGCTCCAACTGGGCTTCACCTCTCTGTACCAAGGTCAGGGAATTTCCTTGTGGATCAATGGAAATGTATTGCTTATATGAAATTTAGGCTTTCACTCATTTCCCTGAACTAAAACAAATGGAAATATTCAGGTGTCACAAATTTGAACATATTGTACACTACATACAGTTTACACACTACAATGGGTTCACAATTCAGTAGGGTCAACAGAAACATAAAGGAGACTGATTCAATGACAAGTAGAGCCAAGACACGTGTCACAGCATAGCAAACTTATGACAAAAGACTAAAATATCAAAATACATTTTAAAGGCTTTTACCCCTAAAAGATTCTTTAATTTTCTGTTAATTCCCATTCACCAGCTACTTTGGATACTAGAAGCAATACAAATGATAAAGAATCCTTACCTGTGTGACTGTTCTGGCTGCTGTAGTTGGTCCGACCTTGTGGGGACTGAGCTTGGACCTGGACTTGGACCTGTGGTATGGCCTGGGGCTGAAGTGGAGGCTGAAGTGTAGGTGAAGTGAAAAGAGCCTGGGGTGTGGAGCTGAATGCTGGACTTGGTCCTGGTGAGCCATGAGGTGAAGCTGCCTGCACTGGGACAGACGGGCTGAGAATGGGTTGGGGATGTTCCAATTGGGGCTGCTTGAGAGTCTGAGCCTGCTGCGGGGAGGCTGGTTGCTGCTGCCGCGGGGTAGTGTTAGATACCTGGGCTAGAGGGGCTTGCTGAAAAGTTGGAGGCTGAAATGCCTTGTCTGGGGAGGAGGAACTACGGGTGATAGGAGGGCCCAATAGGGCATCAAGGTGGGGGCTACTGCTAAGGATGGAAGAAGAAGATGAAGATGGAGGTGTGGTAGTGGAAGCTGGAGGGGCAGCTGAAGCATTGGATTGGGTCAAAGCAGAAAGTTCTGTGGTGGGTGGGGGCCCTGTGTATGGAGCGTTATCAAAGAGTCCTCCAAACTCCATGTCCTGGTTGTTGATGAGCTGCAGCATATCTGATGAGGAAGAAGAAAACAAAAAACAAAACACACAATCACTGTTATTGGCCAACTAGAAAAGAAAAACCTTTCCCTAGGATGTGATCAGGATGTGCAGACACACACTGCAAACAATATGGGACAAAAATGCTGCCCTTTGCCGATTGCTAATGATGGGACATCAATCTTAGATTAAAAAAAAAAAAAAAAAAAAGGGGGGGGGGGGTAAAATTAAAAAATTTGCATTGAATATTGTTGAGCTTTCCTTTTTCCCCACAAAAATCTCTCACCAAAAATGATTGAGGCAATTACACCTAAAAATAAATACAATTTGTGTGTTCATTTTTCCCACTCAAAGAAAATGTCATGAATGATCCAAGATTAAGTGACTTGAACTGAAAAAGTCTGAATGGACATATTCACAGTGCATGTTGGCAAACAGCAGAAATGCAATATTAAACTATGGAAATCACCCTTTGTGCAGTTAGGCTATTTATAGGACACCTGCAGCTGTAGGAAAAAGTATGTTATAAAGATACAACAGTAACCAGATTATGATTTTGCAATTACAGACTGATGAGAGCCCATTAGGATGTCATGACTAGAATATGTCTACAATATGTGAAAAATGTTAGATTTTTTTTTTTTTTTTTCTAACACTAATTTCTACAATTTTATTTAAAACTAATGAGAAATTGAGACCTTATTCTTGTGGGAAAGTCTGCAAAATGAAAAAACAAAAACAAAAACAAAAACAAAAAACAATCTTTGATTTTAACTTGACCGAGCTAATCCTAAATAAGTACATGAATATCTATATGATTCATTTTTAATAAAGCTGTCACTCTGGGCCTATGTTGTGTGTACAGTGAGGAGCAGCAGGCTGGATTTGTAAACCAGTGTTTTTGTATGAGGTGATCGCTCTTGACCAATCACAGCGCGTCTCAGAGACTTGCCATGCCGATCAGCCCAAGACAGGAAAGAGAGGCAGCGCTGTCTGTGGCCGGCCGAGGTTACCATCGAGCAGCAGCACGGAGGGTTACTGTCGGTCAAACACCGGAGGCTGCTGGGCCTCGGGATGTGTACTATCTGATACTGTTTACACAGCGCTGCTTATCTCAGCTTTATGTCGGCCATCCTCCTAAATCCATATCGACCATTGCAGATTGTGGGACAAGACGCCACAGATGTGTGTCGTATTAACTTCTTTTCACTTTATTCAAAATAGTCCATCAGCTGCAAGCATTCAGCAAAAAAAAAAAAAAATCCTTTAAGAGGGGATGATCGATCGCGTTGTTATATATGATATGATTTTATATTGTGACTAATAAAATACCATTGTGTTATCTATTCTTTTCGAGGGGGTAAACACGTTCGTGTGCTCGGTCAACTGAGGCAAAGTGAACCCAGCAAAGAAGAATGAACGACAGTAACCCCGGGCCGTGGAGCAAGATGGGGGCGGGGCGCCATAACCACCATTTAGTAACACGCTAGCTTTACCAATTAGCCTGTTAAAGTCACTCTAATAACCGGCTAGACTTACCATTTGAATAAAATATTAAAGTGCGTGATGATAATGAGAGAAAGAACAAAATTGGCCTCTAATAAAACCACCACAAGCATCCGAAGTACACTAGCTAGCTACATGGTTACTGTAAGCTAATGATGGCTGATGGAAAGGACCATCAACTAAAAACGGGATATTTGCCACAGCTCCTGCTATTTTATTTTTTTTTATTTTACTGTAAATCGGTTGAATATTAAATGAAGGTGAAACAGATCAGACTGAAACGTGTAAACAGACATGCAGCAACAAACTGCTCTTTAGAAAACGGGGAAGCTTTCCTGGGTCAGCTTCCAGCCTCCACGGTGTTTTCTCACCATCAATGTCGCTCAGCAGGGCCGTGTCAATATCGCTGGGGTCGTTCAGCGACAGCGTCGGATCCAGATTATCCAACGAGGGATCGTCAAACGGGAGGCTGTTCATCTTGACTCCGGAGTCGGTCTTTCCCGTGTGGTGTATGACAGGCAGTCGAGTCGCTCGGAGGGGGCAAAAAAAAAAAAGACACTTCTCTCGTCCCTACATCTGAAAAGCGCTGGGTGCCCGGTGTATCTGAGAGACACGCAGAAAGGGATGCAATTTTATTTTATTTTTTTTAAATAACCGATCTGCCCAACTAACTACTTACTCCTACCGCCATAACCGCATAGCGAAACTTGTCAAACCAAGCCAAACACTGAGGCTCATTCACTAATCACCAACGTGAACACGGCGACGGCGGCCGAGCGGACCCACCCACCGAGCGGTGATTGACAGGCGTGTCAGCCAATGGCAGCCTTCGAACTGGATTTCCCACGTCTCAGTTTCTCTGGGTTGTTTTGATTGTTTGACGGAAGAGTTGACAGCATGTGGAGCGTGTCACCGGGATTTTTCCACGACGGTGTAAAACGACATATGATAATAAATGTAAAAAACAAATTGGTATTGGAGATCTAGGGCACCTATGTAGAGCCTAGTGAAAATGACTCTAAACTGGATTTATCTAAAGAACACAAACATGTTTTATAGGACTTTAACAATGTTATCTGTCTCAATCCCGAACGTCTATATTCATGTCAACCATTTGCTTTACCAAACTATGTTTCTCTTTTTCTTTTTATCGAAGGAAACAGCGTGGATGTGTTTATTGTGGGCTTGCCCCCGCCAGCCAATCAGAGCCGCCCAGGCGTGGACATGTGATAGTAAGGTTTGTGTGACTCGAAGCTGTGGCCCCTCCTGTAGAACCAGAGAAATCGTCCAATGGGAAGCTCAGGAACCGAGTGGGGTGATCTGACGTCACAACTCTAGGTTTAGTGATTACATCATGTGCTTCTCTCCTCAAAGTGTGGCGGTGGATACAGGGATGTTGGTGAGGAAAGAGGAAAATAATAATAATGCTTTGTTGAAATGTCTGCTGAGTGAATCCAGCCCAACCATTTACATAAAATAAACTCATTTCCTGTGTACAGATACATTGAATTTACCTCAGAAAAATCTGTTATTTTGCATAAACAGGAAACTTAAATTACTATCTGTAAAACGGGTAACTGAAACCTTTCTAAATGAACCTATAATGTGTGCAGACGACAGGGTGAACAAAGAAAGAGCCCTACAAAGGCATGACAGGGAAATAGGTCAGTGACCTTGAGTGACACTGCAAAGTTGTACTACCCTATTGTAAAAAAAAAAAAATCCTGTCAACGTTCCTGCTATTGTTGGTGATGGGGAGTGTTTTTATTAAAGTACCTGTATAATTCACTGACTTGCTTGTTTTTAGAAACCTGCTAGTGGTGCTAGAAAGATGTGTAAAACTGGAACATACATAAAAACAGCGTGAGGAGAATTTGTTTACATTGTGCATGCACAAAGCTGTTGGAGCGTCGTGCTCCGAAAGCCCATTATCCATAAAGAGGGAGGGGGCGAGGGGCTCATGTGATGAGTGGCCGGCGCACTGCAAGATTGAGCCCCGGTTGCATCAGCACCTTGCATGATGGAAAGGTAAAACATTTTCGAACAACTGTTGAATTTCAAAGAACCACAAACAAGTTGTGAGGTAGAGGTCACACATTGCTAGTGCTTTAATGGGCATTACATACGTGCATTAGGTCAAAATAAAATAAAATAAATCTGACCATTAGTAATGGCAGCTGATGACGTAGCCAAACAGACATGAGAGAGACATCACTGGGACACAAACCTCATTATGACCTCCGTCAAATTCACTATATGCTGTCTTTTCAGTATTAAAAGACATTCAGTGACCACTTGAGAGGAATACATGTTGCTGTCAAGACTTAAGCTTCATAAAAGCAAGTAATACAATAAACTCCATTACAGATCCAGAGATATACACAAACACAGAAAAAGTTCCCTTTTAAAGGACGTCCTGTTACATTTTTAGTAATAGTATTTGTTTAGCCTGCATCGTTAAAGATTTTCAAAACTGATACCACAGTTGATTGTAAATTCAAGGCTATTATATCTTATCTGGTAACCACATTGAACCTGTGTAACCATACAGCATTAAAGAAGGTTAAAGCTCATTAATAATTCATTATTCTCAACTAATAAACCTCATAAAAGAGAAAAAAAAAATCATTATGATTGACTTGTTTATTAAACATAAACAAGTCGTGAATATTTAAGTCTAGTGGAAGAACTGTAGTGAAAAAGGTGTGATTAGGTCTTTGCAAATTGCATTTCTAATGATCTGCCTCTGATTCACAAGGCTTTTGGTCTTAAGTGGATTGAATGAAAAAAAAAACAAAAAAAAAAACATTTAAAGATGTGTAAAACAAAGCAAAGCAAAAGCAACAGGGCTGGAATGAAGACAGCTTTGTTTTCTTCACCTCAAAATGTGATCGTAAGCACACTGAAAGCAAACTCCAGTCAGTTACTTTGCTGGAATCAATCACAGAAATCCTTGGCAGCTGCTCCAACAAGAGCAGATGAATCATAGCAGAATGAACACACAAGAACAGAAATGGCTTTGACAGTGCAAATCAAGAAAGTACAATTTTGTTTGTTTGCTGCATGCTTCAGCTTGAACTACAAAAAGATGCAGTGATACAAGGATACAAATGTTTTTTTTTTTTTCTTACATGATCTATAAAAATACAATCAGGGGATCAAATGATACATAGTACTCTGCCTTCTGGATATTACTGTGAGCCAATACATTTTAACCAAATACAGAAACTAAAATTCCTGTATTTTGAGGTATATAAATAACATAATATAGAGTAAGTGAAGATCTACCTATACGAATACATCCTTTACAGCGCATTATTGTGAGCTATAATTTATCTTATAGATGCTAGGGCCAAGTTGTGCCCATAACTTAAATGCCAAATTTTTGCAACTTTGCAATTTTTAATACTCTTTTTAAGGTTTTGCAATCATAAATTCGACAGTTCATTCATCCACCTCGCTATGAACAGGTGCTGCAATTACACTTAGAAAATTTATGTGCAAAATGAAGTCAATCGAAAGACCATTTCCTGTCCCCTAGAAAAATAGCAACCATCTGGTAAACACAAAATACAGATTTGTTTTTGTTTCAAAGTGCACAGACATTATAGCAGGGGAAGGAAAATGTTCATGATCCCTTAATATTTATAGCAGGTGATTATAATTGTTTTTCAAAATGTAACATTAAGTGCTAGTTGGTCATTAAAGCCTTCATAGTCTTTGGAATGGCTAAACATGTTTTCAGATGTTCAAAATTATACTCATATGAGTTAATATTTTGAATATTTCTATTTTCACACAACAGAAAAAAATCATTGAGAAATATTGCATGGGCATGTTCCTTCCCCTATACTGTACCATTCAGGATACATAGCATTTAATCCCTAACTAGTGCTTTTTAAAGTCTTAGTTTTGTTATTCCCTTTGGTTAAGGGAATGCTGGAATACACTCATCACAATTAGCAGTGATTTAGCTATTATACTCCCAGTTAGCAACATTTGCCCACTAACAGCTCTGTTCGCTACAGTGCTTGAGGCAAACTATGTAATAAAACTCATTGCAATTTCACACACATCAGTTTTAGAAGCATGACTTGAACTTTAACTGGAGTATTTGTAAAAAACAAACAAACAAAAAACAAATTGCATGGTCCCACCATAACCACAGCGCTATAGTACAGCACAAACCATTAAAACAGTAAATGCATAAATTAGCCATTAGCTCAATGAAATAAAACAGAACAATATTGTCTTCATTTTATGGTTTTCATACTGACTCAATGAACGGACTTGCAGTGGACTTTTCAATGAATCTTCAAGAAACATACCATATTTTTAAACCGCATCAGTCAAGTTACGTTGCCTTCCTTTGGTGGAGTGTTACAAATGAGATGCAGGGCTACGAGTAGTACATCCCACACTAACAGATTAATACATCCATTTATAGTTTAATGTAATACAGTAGTGCGCAGTACACATGTTGGACCTCTGTATGAGTAACACTGGCAAAACACTGGCAAGGAGTTGGCGATCACTTGCAACACTGCCAGTCAGTGCTGAAATGGAACTGGAATAACTGTTTTGTTGGGGGGTCATTTAGGGTGAAGACCTTGTGATGTACTAGAGAGACATCAAGATTCTCTGATGACAGTTTACAAGGCAAAGAGGGCATCTTCTGTCCGTTCAGCTTTCTTGTGGGAGCTGCTGGGGGCTCGGACTGGGTGAGCCGGGTTAGCTCCAGTGGGAGATGGTAGGGTGTCAGCCACTTTCGCTCGCTCCTCTAGGAATTTATCAAACTCTGAAATAGATCAAATATATTTTGTGTATGTCATGTACAGATAAAGGCTCATCAGTTTATTTAAATAAATTATTGGAGGGGAGAATATTAGTGGAACATGTGCAATTTTTAAATTGTGATCTGAGTCTGTACCCTCACTTGTCACGCCCTCTTCAGCAGCATCCCCTTTCTATGAAGTGAGAAAAGGTCAAAAGATAGTATAAATACTTTCACAGATGTTCTTAATAATTTGAGTAACTAATAAATACTACTAAAAGATGTCACACAGTTCAAATGCCTGTAAAGTTCACACAAACAGACACATCCATACAAAGTCACTCTCGAAGGATTCCATCAATCATGCATCCTTTACACACTTCTTAGAGGTTGACACAACAAGAAGCCTTCCTGAACCCAACTCAGAGGGTACAGAAGATATGTTCATATCTGTTTAAGCCTGACCATCATTGGCAGCATTTTAGTTTATGACAGTCAGACCTCACAGTAAACTGTTATAGTCAGTAATTTGTGAAAAAACTTAAAGTGAAAAAAAGAACATAATGTTAAAGGAAACAGAACTTAAATGTATCCAGTTAGAGTAGATGGATGGATGAAAAGTGACAGTTCTGAAAAAAAGGACAGGAGAGAAATTGAAAGGAGAGAAAAAGATATATATCAAGGTAAAGAAATCTCACCACGTCAGCACAGAGCCACTCCTCTATGTCATCCATGACAGAGGACTGCGATACAGGGATCTATGGAGCAAAGCCATGGACAAACCAAGGGGCAGCACCAAAGCCACACAACAGAAAGACACCCAACACCACAACAAAAACAAAAATTGTTACAAAAAAACCCACACAAAATAAAAAGAACAAGAATCGCTAAAAGCTCTGTAGGGAAATGTTCAAAATAAAAGAAATCAAAAATGAGGACAAAAAGAAAATTTGCTCTGCCAGCACTCGACCCCTCTTGAAGCTGTGCTCTTACTGTCTTATCGAGTGTAACAATCTGCTCAGCTATCTTTGATGAGAGCAGGAGTTCCCTGATTGAGCATTGTTCTCATTAGTTCTGTAGAGCTGACATGGCTTAACAGCTGCCGTCTAATGTCACACAGCAGTGTTAATTATTCCACATCATTAGTTAATTAGCAAATTGCTGGAACGTGATTAAGAGATTGATTGGATGGGAAAAGCTGAAAGCACAGGGACCGTCGAGAGGCAGGGCAATCCCATGACAAACACTCTTTGTATGTGAAGCGCACACACAAACTGCACAGAGCACAAGCAATGCTGCATGGCGCGCAATGCCTGTGATAATGGAAGCCATGTTAGTGTAGATAGTGTGAGTTTGTGCTTAGGTGGGTACTGTACATCAAACCATCAGGACTGCTCAGAAAGGGAAAAAAGGGAACCTTTATCATGGCTCAAGAAACTTTTAGTCCATCCCTGAGAAGGAACAATTACTTATTTGTTTATGGTTTAACAAAAAAATGTAAAAAATTATATTGCTATCGGTCAAATTGAACTGTCTTTCTGGTATTTTTTGATTCTTATTGCGAATAGAAGTCCAGAGAGTCTTTAACTTTGACAGTGCAAAAGTGTGCAAAAAGACTAATTACCTTTAATGGATTGTGAAAAGGCAACCTGATGAACTGGTAAATAACAGACCCACACAACCTATCAAATGTGCATTATTAACAGAATATCAAGGTTTGATTTTTTTTAAATCACAGCTAACACCATTTGTGACAGCACTAGTTCGTAAAAGTAAAGTCAGACGTATTCTTTTACTGCTGATGTAGTTAACCAAAGTTCACTGTTACAAAGTTAACTGGAGAGAACAAAAGCCCTTTTCCTGAGGCCCTGTCATAGATATTATAGAAAAACACTGGTGGGGTTTCCTCATGAGATCAAAGTTGATGCAGTGAAGGAGTGAATCAAAAGATAGAGCAAGGCAGTGGGGCAGTGAAACATTCACAGGAGAAAACAGAAGTTTCAGAAGACTGGAGAAAATATAGAAAAGGGCACAACAGTCATCCTGTTGCTTACCAATTTATGTTCAATCATTCGTTCGTAACAGCAATTTCATTGATATAATCTGAGCTGAAATATTACATCTAGTGTTTCATCTGTTAGTTGATCTAGTTCTGTTTAGAGTTAGACGTGCGGTTGTCATTAATAACACCTAATGTTTTATCTAAGATCCACAAATCATTGGAGAGCGGCAGACAGATACCACTACACAGCAAACCACCATTAATTCGCTTACTTTTTCAAGCTATCACTCCTTTGACATTGTTCATCATTCTTGAAATCACTTTGCGGTGTATTACAAGTGTCTACCCTCCTCCACTGTTTTAGAGTGTGACTATTTAGAGACGGCTCTCAGTGATGGATGTTCCTGGGGATCAGTTAGACTCATCATTTCATCCATAGAGGATGTATTGGGATGGAAAGCATCAGCACTGAATAGTTTTTAGTTCCATTGTCAAAAAAATGCAGTAGCGGTAAGCAATATGAACAAAATCTTTCATCACATAATACCTTGAATATCAATTTTCTGGGATTCAAAAAACACTGCAAAGACGACAGAACCAGAGATCAAACTCTGCCTTTCCTATTAAATGAACACCTCAAGTCAAGTCAAGGTGATTCTTGAGGATATTCAGTATTGCCTGAAAAATCAGTTTTACTTTTCATATTTGCAACACTGTGTGCATTGGCTTGATACAACCAACGAAAGAGGCTAAATAGGGACAACAGTGCAGTGGAATTAGTAGAGTTGACAAATCTAACATCTTACGGTCATATTGTCCAACACTACTAGAGTATAAGCTCTATACTAGGTGTAGAGGTAGATGCTCTTAAGGAGAAAAACTCTGGTGAGTTTGGTCCTCTTTGAGCATTCCAGGACAGAGTGGTGAAATGAGGCTGAAAATGAAGTGCAGCTCATGAGGATTAAGGATGATGCGGAGGAAGGTTTAGAGCAGGGGTGATTGTGGTCATGTGAGGGAGGGGTAGGAGGACACACTGAGGATGGAGTCCTCACCATTCCTTGGGTAATAAGCCAGCTGTCTATGGGCAGCTCCTGATCTGCTGGGTTATCATCCCCTTTTACCCTCAGCTGAATCAACAACAGAACAACACCTTACACAAGAGAAGAAAGGTAGCAGGCCCCCACCACCGCATAGCATACAGTGCAGAGAGAGAGAGACAGAGGAGTAGTCAAATATGCAAGGGACAATTTTCATTTACAGAGAAAAAAAAAAAATTAAGAAAAGAAAAGATGGCAAAAAAAGTGTCACTCAATAAAGATGAAAATGAGAGAAATAAAAGAAGGAAAAAAGCCTTTGAACTCCCACAAGCTGAAATACTGCAGGAGTATCAGGACTCCGATGGTATCTTAAAAAAAAAAGAAAAGTGAGTGGTATGTGGAATCACCACTTGCTTGTGTGTGTGTGTGTGTGTGTGTGTGTGTGTGTGTGCGTGCAGCCATTTGAGTTTCAGAATCATCTGTGTACTTAGTGATAACAATGCAAATATATTGCAATGTGTGCTCAGACAGGGAGAGTGGCTAAAACTATGTTGAAGTTAGCACGTGATTTCTGTGTTTGACTTTCTGTGCAAACTGTGAAGAACTGTCAAAAACTGGGCTACAGAAGAACTGACAGAACCTGACTGTAGTTTTTTTTATTAACTATGAATGTTTGCATATAAAAACCCAAGAAATACAATTATTTTGAAATAGTTCTGTGCAATAAAAGCCACATATGTGAAAACACTGGTATAATTACCTTTTCATTTAAAATTAAATTACACTGTATGTCTTTGTATGTGTATTGTATGTCATTTAATTGGACTTTGAGTCTTTAACAAAGCTGAAGATGATAGAACCTGACAATTCAGGATATTTTGCACCCATTTTAAATACCTTTTCATCAAAGTCATATCCATACTTTCCTCAACTACTTTGAAAATGTCAGCGATTTATTTTAACTAGTTACAAATTAAAAATAATCAAACACACAAACCTACAACCTATTTGGTCAAAGAGGACAAATATCACTGGAGCATTACAAATCACCACATGCAGGGAGTGACTGAGGGCTGAGGATAGACTGGAACAGGACAACCTGTCCACCATGTAAAGAACACAGCATCCACACACCATACACAGTAACAGTGAAAGCTGTATTAAACTGTATGTTTCTGTGTACTCACGCCTCCTGCGTTCTGCTGTCTCACATCCAAAGCTGAGGCCAAGCCACCCAGAGCCTGAGGGTCCTCATACTTTACACTGTGCAGAAAAACAGATAAGATGTAGCAAAGACTGATCAAAATGAAAAACATTTACACATTTGATAAGAAAAAGGGTGCTTTGTTTTGGCCATATTAGCTGAACAGAGGAGATAGGAAATGAATTGCGACAAAGGTTCCAGATTTAAACATATGATATTGTCAGATCTTTGTTGCCTCAAACATCCCAAAACACCCATCTTCATTCAGCAATTATCGATCCCAACAACAGATTTAGAGAAAAAGTAACGTGCTTCTCAACTTAAATGTTCAAATTACAGTTAAAGGCAGCAAGATCATGGCAGAGTAAATAATTCAATTTCTCATTATTCATTAATTAAATAGTTCAAAAGAGGGAAGGACGAAATATCTCTGTAAAGATGAGGTTGTAGAGGCATACATATACCGTTAAGATCACACCTTGGAACAGATGGTTTAAAAGGACTCAAGGGTGAATTTTATTTTAAATATTAAAGAGGTGGTTATGAATAGCTATTTAATTAAAATAAATGACACTCTTGACAACAACATGAGAGGACCTGTGTTGCCCCAGAAGCGAAATGAAATCTAGACTCACTTTTTCCGTTGTTCAGCCAGAGAGCTACTCCTGGTCTGGGCAAACATGTCGAAGTCATCCTGGTTGCGGCCCGGTAGAGATGACAGAGTACCACTCACACTGTCCGAACCTACGTCTGGAGTCAGATGGTGATAGAGAAGAAAATGGGAAGGGCAATGAAGAAGCAAAAATGGAGAAAGAAATATCATAATAAATGGAATGAAATAGGTAAAATTATGAATGCAACACCGATTTATAATTTTCACGATCACAGATTTGACATTCCTCACGTCATCTATTCAGCACAGTGTGGCAGCCACTACTCTACAAATTACTTCCAATATATCAAAGTTGTACCCGGAATTCTACATCATACAGAGGTATCATTGAGATCTAAGGGGAATTAGCAGTAGTAGCAGTGAATTATGTTGCAGGTCTTATTTTCCATTAGCAGCCAGATTAGGAGCTTTCTTTACACTTTGCTGCTTCTCTATTACCAGGTTTGTGGAGACAGGGAAGGATGGATGTTACAGCTGTGGTTAAAGTAAGTGTATCTGTATAGTCTATGGAATTTTGAAGTGAGGCGTATGAGCATGTGATCAGCCTGTTTTTTTTTCAGTCATTTGTCCATAATATTTTGCTATGAACTGTTTTTACCAAGGCCAGCCAGTGCAGTGGACAGTGACGCTGCAGCAGGGTTATGGGCTGGGGAAGCAGTGGCTCCAACAGAGGAGTGGGGCGGAGGGCTGGATGTGATCCTGGGCGTAACCACAGCAGGTGAGCCTGGGCCCAGGTCTATCAGGTTGTCCTCTGTGGCCTCATTCAACATCTTGGGGAGTACAGTATGGAGAGAGGATCGAAGTTCAGCCAGCAAAGAAAGACTAAGGAAATTACCAATCAAATTAGAGTAGTTGTGGTTTGGAGGCTACGCAAAGGAACTGCACTGAAAGGTGAATAAACAGTTGCACAAGATGTGTGAGTTAGAGGGCAAAAAGGAGGGGGAAGAGGATAAGATATACACTATCTACCACAGCGATACTAATGTTGACGTCATATGGATTAAAGCATTAACTCCATATAGAAGATGTGTGAACATTCATCACTGTTGAGCTCCACACTCTGGCTTGGATTCAATGCAGTAGTGGTGTCATACTTGCCTCCATCAGCTAGCCACAACACAAACAGACAGAGCACACATAAAGATCAATAGAATGCAAACACAAACAGCTATGTGGGATGTAGTGAGAGATGCCTCCGTCCTCTGGCGAATGACTGATACTGGCAAATGTAGACTTTAAATAACAAATTAGAACTGGTTCTGATTTGCTCACCCAACCTTCAAACATAAATTAATAAATAAATGAAACGCACTTGCAAACAATAGTAATGTAGTGGATTGCATATGCTATTATGCATGGCAGACTGTAATTATGAATTTAGATTCCAACATAGTAAAAAAATAAGCACAATAAAAGGCTATGTGGACTGATATTTGATGGAAACATCTCTCGTACTGTTCTGAATGCTAAAAAATTGCCACAGGCGTTAGAGCTGTTTTAAAAATGAAAACTATAAGAAAGTTGCTAAAAGCAAATGGAAGAGAAGAAATCCTAAGAGAGAATTTTTGGTGTTTGATTTCTGTGCTTTGCGTGCAGTGCTGCTATTGATGTTACTTACCCCATTGTTCTGTGCAGCTCTACCTGACCTGTACCTCTCATACCTGTGAAGAGTTACAAAAACCTTTGAATGTCTAACCTCATGCTTTGTGAGGTTCAAATGCTTACAAATCTTTCATCTTCAGAAACCTCATGAAAAAGACATTTTAGCAGTTTGAAACCGCAGAATGTGTTATGCACAGTACTTCAAAGGGGTTTTCTAACTCAAAATTTTTGGAATTGCTCCTGAATGTAATGCCAAAACTATGTCAAGCATGTTTCCTTAAAGAAATAAAAAAGTATTCACTGATATCCTGAAGTATAATACCATACAGAGCATCATCTTCAAATATCATATCACACAGAGATCCAGTTTTGAAAATGATGATTTCCCCATTAAATACATTGACCTCGAAGAATATCACAGAGAATTTTAAGATCACCAAACAAAGTTGTGGTTAAATAAATGTAAATGAAACCAATCAAGTCTCTGCACCAATTTGCCACTACATTCTGATTGACTGGTGGATGGTACCTCTCATAGCGGAGGAAAATGTTGTTGAGGTCGTCATTGACGTGAAGCAGCTCCTCGGTCACTTCCTCATTGGAAACGCGTGAAATCAGCTCAACCACTCTCTGCTGCATAGCTCTGCATGTCCTATTCAGCTCCTTGATAGATTGGCACACCACACAGATGGATCAGTGGTTTGACAGATAAAACAACAGATGAAAAGAGAAACAAAAGCAAATGGAGAAAGAAATAGAGAAATGCGACACTCTAGACGCTCACAAAAGATTAATGGCTCAGCTCTGCATTAACCAATAATTTTGTCAGGCAAAATCGGTATTATATGACTGGATTTTGACAGTATAGGAGCAGAACTCTATACTTTATAAAAACTTTTATTTCTTACAAGTTATTCAGTGGTGTGCAAATCACTAACAGTGTGCATTTCAGTAACCAGCAGGGAAAAAAGATGCAACTTCACCATAACAACTGACTCAGGGTCCTTCAAACAAAGCCAGATCCTTGTAGCTGACATAAATACCTGCGAGGATTTGGCCTTAGGATATTGAACGCCACATAAATTCCCATGCCACTGATTCATTGCCAATTCCAGGACTTTTACCCCAGTCAAAAAGCTCTTGAGAGGTACTAAGTCAGTTCAGCATTCCTGAAAACTAAAGATTGCACTCCCCCTAGTGGTTACAATCATATTTGTAATTCTGTGTTCGAAAGCTTTCCATTCTTTTTAGAGTCATATACAGGGGGATTCACGCTGTTAAACTACACAGTCTGCTTATTATTCAAATTGTTTTAGAGTGTGGGTGTATTTGTGATGTTTTGAAGGAGCTTTTATCAAAAGACCATAAAACTGCTCCAAATCATTCCTTGATTTGGAATTCACCTGATGATTTTGCATTTTTAAAACCACATGAAATACATATCACAGCATCTCCATGAATTTGTATTTATGCGGTTGTTAACTAGGATGAAATATGCTGAGCCTTCTCACACAGAACATTAACCAGAAGCTGCATATGTTGTTAAGATGGAGTCCATAGTGTATTCCTCTAACCTGAAGCAGTTCTAGGTCAGAGGCATCTTCCTGACCAGGGACCATCTCTGTTAGCATCTCTGACATGACTTTGATGTTTCCTCTAACTATGTCCAGTTCACTACGCAGTCGGCCAATCTGAAAGTACAAGCAGTCAAGAGTCATTTCAGGCTTGTGCAATAACAGATGTTCTTGACAGAAGCAGAGAAAATCATAATCTTCTGTAATCTTCGGAATCATACACAGAATGACTGAACTCTGGAAAAAGTTCCTTTGTGGTGAAATGGGCCATATGAACAACTGAAGCTAGCTTCACTTTACTTGTGCATTTACTCGTTACTATAACATAATCACCTGTTCAGGGGTTGCTGTGATGGGGCTGGGTATATTGGGGACCTGTGTGGCTGAAGCAGGGGTTGGGGCAGGTTTCGGAGCGCCGACAACAGGTGATGCAGGGGCTAGATACTTGATCATAGCTGGGTCCACCTCAGGTGTTCCCTGGGAGAAAAAGACAAGCCCTTGACAATATTGTAGAATTTATAGATAACTGTGAGAACATAGACATGTTTATGTAGTTTGCGCATTTATTTCTGCTCACTCTCTGTGGTGTGTGAATTGGAGACAAAGCGTCCAGGTCTGCCATTGGGAATTCAATCCCTTTCCTCTTCAGTTCCTCATAAATATGGACCACCCCAGTAAGATCGGGGCTACTCCTGAAGGCATCAGCCCAGGCCTGCCGCAACACATAAACACAAACATTTAAAAAGTGTAATAAAAGGTCTGAACAATCATTTTATCATTTCATTTCAAATCAATATTTCTTAAAATGCCTTGTGGAAATCCTTAACAAAAAAGAAAATGGTTTTCTTGTATCATGCCAGACAGAGTGCTCACTGAGAAAAGTGCCACACAGAGGAGTCTCCCTTGAGGTATCTTTCAACAAAACCTTATAAATATTTAGAGGACAGCAGGAAGAAAAAGAGAGAACACCAACTGTTGGCTGCACTAACTTCAGGTAAGTGGATAACAGCACCAGAGGCTGCAGTCTGTGGTACAACACATGGGAGGTGGCGTGTGCAGCACACACATGGCTTCCCAGAAACAAAGACAAACTAAATATAAGCACTAAAGCAACAAAAAAACAAAAAAAAATAAAAACAAAACAGAAATAGCTACAGTACCTGTATGAGTGATAGCACTTTGTCTTGTACAATAGTTGGAGGATTGGTTTTGGGAGAAATTATTTTGACCAAAACGCCATCAATGAAGTCTCTATTAGCCACCTGAACATGAAATCTGTGACCACAGTTCTTCACACAGGTTTCCAATACCTGCAAAAAGAGAGACAGAGAGAGGAATAAACTGAGATAGAAGCCTAGAAGGAACGTTTGTCTGTGTGAGGCAGCAGAGAGAGGGAAGATTTTCCAAGATGATCGTAACAAGCAGAGATATCGAAGATTTAGGTGGATATGAATTGAGCACACAGTTCAAATGGCATCGCCGCTACAAAGAAAATGGAAGACAAGTAAAGTCAGACAAATCTAAACAGATCAGACGGGCTGGACTAAAGGACACGTTGGAATAAAACAACCAAGAAAACAAGTTTACTGCACGGGGCAACCTTTTAATGTGGCATACACACTGAAAAGCAATAGCAAAATAGCACAACATGGCCCCCTGAGAATTACACCATAACAAAATGTTCCAAGGTGAAAAAGCCATTTTTGTGACAACTCCTACTGACATGTCTAGTGAATTTAACACACACTATACACAAAAAATATCAAGTTTAAAGTAAGACACTTACTGTTAGTGCCAGCATCACTTCTCTGTAGTTCTTGTTGCCACTGAGTCTCTTCTTCAGTGCCCGCATAGCATCTTTTGGCCTAGGGGGAAACCGCAGAGAAGATACAGTAGCATAAAACACCCCAGCTGAGAGTGGGCATAATGTCTTTGAGGGTTGTTTTTTTTTTTTTCCCCCCTCTTTATGATTTTCTGTGCCACAATAACACACGCCAGTTGGTCTGTCAGTGTAGCTGCTTGACTAAGACAGAGAAGCATCATCAACCCATCTGTTTTTCTCTTTTCATGTGTGACTCTGTGTTTCTCCTTAGGTAAGTTTAAACTCATTTATGTCTAAACATTCAGGTTAGCGTTCTGCTTCAAACAGTCTGTCATTTCACTACACGTAATTTTCACAAATTTTAATGTCTATCTGTTTTCCATCTATATAGAAATGTTTGGAGACAGAGTCTAAAATCTGCTTTATTGCTGCTGTGGACAGTGAGTCGATTTAATACTTCATTTTAGTTGCCTTGTGTCTTCTTTTTCATTTTAATTTAGCTGGTGCATCTACTTTGTTTTATTTTGTTGCAGTGCTTATCGAATGTTGCCATACTTGTAAAATTTGATATTTGCTCAAGTGAAAGTGGTGTGTGTAAATGCAACAGTCATCTTCATTTGCAGAATCTCAACTCCAAGGAGCCAACCAGATAAGAATACACAAAGGATCTACGAACTTGCTGAAAATCTTGAAGACAACGACTTCTGTGTTCGGTGATGTTGCGTGTGATTGACACAGAGAGGGGCCCATGTTGCATGCCAATACAATGAGTGTGGGTAGGCATTCTTCATGTCTACCCACACTCATAAAGAGTGAATGAAGAATGCAAAATTTAGGGGAAAGTACTGAAGAATTTTTTAAGGCTTTCCCTTGATATGAAATCTCCTGGAATCCAATCATAGCCACATTTCGTCACACTATCAACTGTGTCATTAATTTGCCTGACTATAACTGACTGTTGAATTAAACTTTCTCTATAAACTATAAACAATTTCTCTATGAACAATACATTTCACTGTACATGAAAATTTCACGCTACCTATATATTATGAATTGTGTAAGTAATTTTAATTCATTTAAATTTCACATTTGTTCACTCAGTCCTTAACAGCATTTTTCACAGTGGAAGAATTTCATTCATTCAATTATTCACTATTGTGTCTATTGCTAGAGCACAATTTTAACTATATTATTTGCTTGAGTTTTTTGGTCAGTATGTGGTAAAATGTAAGTTCCACAGTAAATAAGATGTATAATCAGAACTACTTCTAGGACTAAAGACCCCCAATGTCAAGCAAAAAATTGATGACCTGAAATGCTTAAGTAAACATATATCATAACCCAACAATCAGTAATTCTCTAAAGGTGCAGAACCTCACCCCTCATCTGTCTCATTGATGATGTCACAGATTTCCATGTTGAGGGTCCAGTCCTCATTCTGCAGGCCTCCATCTGTGGCCCTCTCTGGAGGTAAAACACATAAAGTCCAACCAGCACTTAAACATTTTTTAATTCACTGTAGTACTACATTAAATGTTTTCACACAAAATAATATTTAAGAAGCTTCAACTAACACTTAACCAATGGTTTACATAACATTACTAGTAACATATTATTTGACACTGTATGAACAATTTGAGCCATAACTAACTTAAATCAGCAGAATAAGTGAACATGTCTACAAGGAAAACTTGCCTTAAAATGTATATAATGTGTGTCTTTATAAAATTTTACATTTAATATAAAACTAAATTAGCAATTTTAAAGTAAACTTAAATCATCTTGAAGTTTTTTTGGGGGAGTCAGGAATATGGTTAGAGTGAAAAATTGAATTCCAGTTAGTTAAAAATAGTTGAAACATAGTAACACCAACTTCAAATCAGGGAAATAAGTCATAAAATGGCCATGGATGGAACTGGAGAATGGACATAAACTAGAAGGTCTACTAAACCTTTTTTTTTTTTTTTTTTTACCAGAAATATAGCGAAAACAGCAATGTGATGCCACAACATTTACTGAGTGAAATGTCATCATGCAGGTGCAGCAACCAGGTTTGTTACAAAAACCCTTCAGTCCTTACAACAAAGAGATCAACTGGGAGCAACATTAGCATTTTAAATAAAAAAGCACCACCATAAGCCAAGACCAGAAACTACTGAACCAGCCAATGTGGAACATTGCTTCATTTTTGAGTCCTTTAGCTCTCACAACCTTATTATCTCAGAGACTCGCAAGGAGGCCTTGTGCTATAAAATCATTCACCACCACCTGTTGCTCCAATGCCTCCAACAGGAAATTAACTGACAGAGTCAAACAGTTAGAAAGTGGAAAACTAAAATCTGAAGAGAAGGTGTAGCTGACTGTGGAGATGATGTGTTTGTGTACTCAGTCATAACTTATATATTAGATGAAAAGCTGAAGCCACAGAGACCTGGTCTCCCTTTCACACTCCCACCTTCAATGTACTAGCATTTTGGCAGGACATGTGATCCAGACAGAGAAGCTACAGTGATGAATTGGCACTGAAGTCATCAAAGCGTTCCTCGCTCATTCTCTTCCTTCCTCTCCTGTCCCCTGAATCCATCCATCATGTCTGTGAATGCTGGCAGATTTAGGGATAGCAGTCATTTCATTTGGAGTGAGCCTTTGTTTACAAAAAAAAAAAAAAGAGTTTCGCGAGAGCAAGCTGGGATCATATTCCTGTAGATGACACCCCATAGATTCTCATTAGATGAATCCTGAGCTTTGAAAGGAGGAGCTCTTCTTTCTGAAGCCCAGTGGCCCTGAGCAGGCTGTCATGCCCTGGCTAAGAGCCTCTCACTGAGCCATCAAGCCTTCCTTTTGGGAAGTTGGACAAGCCTCATAGCCATGACTTATTCATACTCTACCTCCCTCACTAATCAACCTGTCACAGACTTGGAAACCACCAAGAGACAGAAATATTCTGCCAAAACAGAGACAAAAAGCGGATTTCAACACGAGCAGCATTTAAAAATAATGTGCTGTGTCTTGGCGTGCAGCATATATGACTTCAGTTTCAAAGAATTAACTAGCCACTTCCACTTTAACAACCCATGTAATCTCCTCAAGTGGATTGTCAGATTGAAGAAAGGGCAGAGAGCAGGTGTCAGAGGAGGGGGGAAAGGAAAATCTGACCTCTCCAAGTGAAATACGACCCTGAACAACAATCAGAACCTTGCTAATGAAGTTGAATGCCTGCTAAGTGCATACATTCGTGGTGGTGTGTCAACTTCCCTCAGCCCTGGGAATTGACGCCACACAAGTGAAGCAGCCAATCACATGGCTTTTCCAGTGGCAGGCTGTGCCACGCACTGCCAACAAAGCCACAAATCTCTGTCCCTCTCTGGCCTGATCTCTCCATGTTAGTCCCTTTAAAACTCTTCCTTTCTCTACACAGTTTCCCCTTGATCTTATCTTTTTTTTTTCTCTTCCTTATGTCAGAATTAGCAGATGTTTGACATAATTTGATTGTCTAAGGCTGGCAGAAAACTCTTAAAAATCTTAAATTTAGAATTAAATTCCTCCATGATATTCTGCAAAGGACAGTATTCAGTGAATACATAAATAAAAATACAGCAGCCATTTACCTACAGAACTGTTTTATTACAAAAAGGGGAGAACCGATTTTATTCTATTCACCCTTTCATTTGTAAAAGGCGCATCATTCACCACCTCTTACCCCCTCTCTCTCACTTTGAAAATGAATAATGCCCTCATCTGCATGTCCGGGTCTCCTCTGTCTCTCATTGTGTCAGGTAAGTGGATCTTTTGCCCTGCTCACGTGGCACCACTGCAATGTCCAAACAGGCAGCTGGCCTTGCAGCTCTGCACAGCGCTGCAACAAAATCATATGGCTCAATAGGGAAAATCCAGGCTATGCGGCATTCAGCCCATTGCATGACACTGAAAAACCTCTGTTGAGTTAAATAGTTGAGACAATGCTCAAAGTTGGTGCCCAAGGGTCAGGCTGGATGACACAGCACATATCAGTTGATTGGTGGGTGGTCACCCAGACTCCCTCACTTCGCAGGAAAGCCTTCCTCCCAGGTTCTATCCTGTTGTATCTATGAACTTGGTTAAAACACTGCATGGTCTACTTTAAGGAAAAAGTAGATTGTTAGAAAGTGAAAAGTAAATTTGATAAGAAATTCTGTACTTTACACAGAGATGCCTTGTTTATAAAAAGCTGTTTGCCCTGTGGCAACCAAGAAGTATGCAATCAAGAAATGTTTCGATTTACTATATAATAAACATAAATCAGCAGTGTTAAACATTTGCGTTTGGTGCATGATAATACAAGAATGAAATGCCGTATAAAATGTTTAGACAACTTCATATAAGTGGCATCAGATCAAAATAGTTTAGAAATACGTAAAATAACTATCATCATCATTATAATAACCATCATCAGTTATCTTCTCATTATAACGGTACATCGAGGTTGGGAGACTGCTCAGGGTGAGAGGAATGAGTCTCAACTCTGAGCACTTTTCAAACACCGATCCTGCCACACAAAAGGGGTTAGCTGTTTGCCATGTCATTCTTCTCCTGGGGACAGAAATAAGCACCTGAGAGCACATTTAAACGCCACACACCCAGAGCAGCCCGTCATGTCAGCGATTGTTCATGAACTAAAGCAAACACCGAACTTCAACACGCTTAAAGCCATCACACCACACGCCCATGTCATTCCTCCTTATTCCGTTTAAACGCCCCCTCCCCAAACAAACAACCAAAAAAAAAAAAAAAAAAAAAAAAAAAAAAAAAACCTAAGCAAAACTCCACTATCATGTAAACACAAACGAGTACCCGTTTGAGACAAAATGACTTGTGATTGTGGCGGACTAAGTTAGGTCGGTTAGCAGGCTAACATTAGCTACAAGCTCGATCCAACTAGATGACGTTTGTTGCGATGTTGCTGCCTTGCTCGCTCTTTCCACTGGAGAAAGCTTCAATAAGCCCCGGATAAAATACAGACACTGCACCTAAATTCTTTTAGGATAAAGGAAGTTGTCGCATCTCCAATGAATTGCTTCAACGCTAACGTACCAATACATTGGCCCACCGGAGTGCTGTACGGATTGCCAAGTAGGAACTCCATTTTGACAACAAACAATCCGCTCGGGAATGACAGAATCTGGGACCCAGGCAGGTACTGCTTAGTCCCGCCTATCAACGATTCCTATTGGTCAAGAGACCCAAAGAGCTCAATACGTATGGTTAGAATTAATGTCACTCATATTTAACCGCTGAGGGTATGTTCAACAAACGCTCTTACACGGACAGGCATGTATTTCCTTTATAGTTCAAAATAACTGGGTTTAAATTTACTTATCAGTACAAAAAGTCAGATTTATTGTACTAATATACATATTTATTGTGTGTAACTTATACATTCATATGGATACTTACCGACTGCATGGCGCACTCGTCGAAAGTTTGTGACAGAGTGACTTGATCGTTCTTGAACACAGCTTGAAGGCAGCCGGTTGCTACGTAACGGTGTGTAAACACCTTACACCGCTGTATGTGTTCATCTTGTAACTGCTTTTTAACCGTAGGTGCTTTGCTTTGGTGGTCGTTGGTAGGTAGTTACTTTCCATACTCGTTGTTATCGTTCAGACTACGATTGTCTTTAAGAAAACAGGGAAAACCCAGATGATCGTTGAAGAATGGCGGGACATGAGGTGAAACCTGAGGACGTTTTTATGGATGAGGCGATGGTTGAAAAGGCAGCTAATGAGCAAAACTCGCATCAAAAGGGAGAGGAAATAAACTTCAGCCAAGTCTTTGAAATACGACTGGCATACAGAAGTGAGGAAAATTACAGAATTACTGATCAGTACATAAATGTGAATTGTGCTCAGGTAAGTGAGAGGTCATTTCTCCACAGACATCCTGAACATCGACAACTTATGGGACTACACATCCCTGACCAGGCTTGATCTGAACAACAACATGATAAAGATTATTGACGGTTTGGACCATCTGATTCATCTGAAATGGCTCAGTAAGATGACGCTCGTCATAACTGTGTTGACATACTATTACAAAACATTGTGGAATAAATCCCAACTAAGAAACGTCTTTCTGAATGTATCTTTTAGATCTTTCTTTCAACCAGATAAAGAAAATTCAAGGTCTCCAGTCTCTACAGAAACTTGATTTGCTGAATTTGTCCTACAACAGAATCTCTGTCATTGAAAACATGGACAAACTTGAGAAACTCACTCATTTCTCAATTGCACACAATCTCCTCCAACAGCTGGACAATGTAAAATAAGCTTATGAAATAAGTCGCATATTAAATATGCATGTGCATTTTTATTGCAAGTTTTATATAATATTTGTTTACTGTAGTTTGATAATGTAACATTATCAAATGTTTTTGTATTCTTATTCAAATTAATTTCAAAGGTGCGCTATCTTAGGCAACTTAAGGGCCTCTTCTCCCTCAACCTATTTGGAAATCCTCTCTGTGAGGAAGATGATTACCTGCTTTTTATTGCTGGCTACCTTCCAAACCTGACGAGCCTAGACAGCAGAATAATTCATCAGGAGACAGTAAGTATAAATATGATGATATATGTTTTTAATTTCAATCACATAGAAAACATCTCAAGCCTGTGTATTCATAAATTGTAATGTTGCTATGGCATAACTAAAATATGTATGTCCATGTACAGAAAAACAAAGCATCAATCAAATACCATGATGACATTGAGAAAATAAAACATGAAGAGCTGCAGCTGCAACAGGCTCTTGATGCTGAGCAAAGAGAGAAAGCTGAACGTCAGTTACACAAAGTAATATAAAGTTTTTCATTTGGTAACACATTGCTCACGGTCCTCTCAAGCTTGAAATGGAAATGGAGTATGGCAATTCAGCTTGTTTTTTTCTACAGGATGCCTTTGTGGAGTTCCTAAATGGCTCTTATTTCTTTAAGAGCATGCTTAAAGATGATCCAGAGGCAGAGACACTACACTGCGTGACAGGTGTGACTGACCTGCTTCAAAAATATCCTTTGATTCTTGGCTTTCTCATCATTGCAGGTATATTAATGACATATAAATCATATAAACTGGGGCCCTCATATTCCT
This sequence comes from Echeneis naucrates, assembly GCF_900963305.1. NCBI lineage: Eukaryota > Metazoa > Chordata > Actinopteri > Carangiformes > Echeneidae > Echeneis > Echeneis naucrates. The sequence continues at coordinate 7,086,773 of NC_042518.1, forward strand.
TGACTCTGCCCTTACATTTGAGCACCAAATGGTGGCTCTGTGTACGCAGTTGTTTGAAATAGGCTTGACTGAGCATGAACGACGAAAGACAGAAATTAAGTCTTTCTTCAGTGGATTAAATCAAACTTTTAAATTCTACCAGCAGGAAGCATTACAGATAGTGGCAAATGTTGACCAGCAACACAAGGAGGTGGGCTGGGAAACATTTTATCATATTCTCAGCAAACAAGTGCAGTCACTAAACTTGCTATTGCAGATCAGTAATACAAACTCTCCTGTTTACACCTTTCTAGAGGATTGTACAGTTGCAGCAGTCATCGGACCCAGACGTGCTGAAGGTCAATATTAACCACTGTAATGATGAAATCAGCAAGTTCACTGACAGACTCATGTCACTGGAGTTTCAGATGGGCAGGCAGTTCGAGGTATGTCTGTGTATGAATATGTTCAGTACAGGCCAAAAGTTTGGACACACTTTTCTATTCATTTGAATGGGAAGGTGTGTCCAAACTTTTGGCCTGTACTGTATGTGCATATAAACCTTTGTATAATTTGAAAAATTTAGTTGGAATTGAGTCATGCCTTGTTTAATAAATTGTAACAAACCAAAATAAGCAAAGCGCTAAAAAAATTATCTTCCCTTTTTCAACTTTAGGCTATCATCAAAAAGTTGGACGACAACATCTCAGAAATGGTCGGCAATTTTACTGAAACTGTGCAAGAGATATATCCTTTCTCACAAAATGATCTGGATACATCTTAATACAACGTCAAATTGACCCACAAGACTATATTGCAAAGTGACGTTTGTCTAGGCTTATTGAGTTTCACTGCTAATTGCCTTTTTTTTTTTTTTTATATTGTGAGGATAACATCTTTGACACAATCATACATTTGCCCAGTGCCGTGATCTGGAGGATAATTATTATCTCAACATGCAAAAAATTGCTGTGGAAACTCTGGAGAAAGTGGCAAAGGACGACCTGGAAGAGGACATACCAGATGATGTTAAAATAGTAAGTATCTCTTCTAGGCTGATGGGAAAAAGATGGGCTTAGACTAGGCTTTCTGTAGTGTGGACTATTGTGGCCTTGTAGTCAATGTTGATAACAACTTTGGCTCTGATCAATGTCAGATGAGGCAAAGCATGAGTGTGTACTGTGCAAATCTTAGCATTATGGGTTGGGGATGTTAAAACATTTCATTAGCAGTGGGCAGTCTCCTCAGACTCTCACACCTGAATTCTGCCTTTGTGCAGCTCTTCACAGACAAAGATGCAGTGATGGACGTGCTGACCACCAGCCATGACAACCACTTGCTCAAGCTCTATAACCGAGAGACTCAGCTCATTACAGATGTCAATGCCTGGAAAGCCGCGACCATTGAAGGGGTAGGGAGTGGAAACGGCTTTAGAGCAAACATCACATGTTTTGTTGTACAATGTTCAACCTCTACTCCATATGCCCCAGGTCTAATTTATTTATTTATTTTTTTTGTCTTCATGTGTTATTTCAGATTCAAGAGACACAGTTTAAGCAGAGTCGTGTGCGCATCCAGGACACACTTAGATATGCAGAGTATTTGAAGGCGCAGGTGGAGAGGTTTCAGTAACACAATGTAATAAGGAGACATGGAACTTAGCATTTTCTGAAACTGTCACCAATTTCCCCCTCCAAGATAAAGTCAGTCAGTCATTTTGTGTATTTGTTCAGATTTACCTAAACTTCATATTATATAAACCTATAAACCTTAAAGCAAATATATTGCTGTATAAAATAAATTATATAGAATATAGATATAGAAGAATAGAGTGATCACCTGTAAACTTTAAGATGTTTGAAAAATTATTAAATAAACATGTGCGAACAAAAGAATCCGAATAAATTATGCAAATCGTGTGATGACGTCAGCTAGATTTTTTTTTTTTTTTTTTTGGGGGGGGGGGGGCAGCCAATGGCGACTTTCCTTACTGAGGAGTCGGCCACGGTGCTAAAGGTAGCCGGACTCTCCAAAGAGATGCTGTAGTGCCGAGGAGCCAGGTCCCCCAGCAGCTCACACGCTGGCTGAAGTTCGGAGTCGGCTGGCAGACCCTCCGGTGTCGCAGAGTTCATGACGGTTGCTGACGGTGACACTTTAGCGCTCATCATGCCCGTCCGAGCGGAGTGCTGCAGCGCCCCGAGCTCGGCCTGCTCATCCTCGGCCTCTCTTGTTCCCCCTGCCCCGATCAACACCTTCCAGCCGGGGGTGGCCACCTCGCTGCTGTACAGCGGAGCACAGTTTCGGGGTTACCAGAAAAGCAAAGGCAACGCTTACGACGTTGAGGTTGTTCTGCAGGTAAAAACATGCCACTGCAGTGCATTAACTCTGCTTTATTTTCATAGTTTTTTTAATTTTCACATGTTAAGTCAGCAGATTTGTAGCTGTTAGCTGCTTTAGCTGTTTTTGCTGTCAAACACTAACACGCTGACCCAGTTTGGAGCCAGTAGAAGGGACTGTCTTTCTACTTTTGGGCATTTTAGACTCGGACTAATTTTCATTAATGGCCGTTTTCTAACTTGCAGCACACACACACACACACACACATATATCTAAATATTAGCATTAGCATTTGAGAATAGCTTCTTAAATGAATGAAATGCTCCCTGTCACCAGACATACTAAGAATAAATGACTACCTGTTTGTCTCTGTTCATCCCACACTGCTGCCATTTCCATCCGACACAAATAACGAGGAGCCTTTTTATATTTTTGCTTGAGTGCTTGTGATCTCAGCCATTTAAGTGTTATCTTGAATCTGTTTGTGTTGAGCAGCATGTGACTGTGGAGGACTCCTACTTGTGTGGATATCTGAAGATCAAAGGCCTTACAGAGGTGAGCTGTGAAACTAGGTCAAATGTAATTCCACTGAACTTTTTGCTGTCAAAAACTATGCACAAGCTAGTTTAAACGGTTGATCCCGTTTAAGCGAGTAGAAACTGGTTTCCTCTTGTGTGATCCTGGCTGAACAAAGATTTGATGTTGGTAATTTGGGGGGGGGCATTAGTTTTATTCCTCCTCTGCAGACTCCAGTCCTTAGCTTTAAGTGTGTCAACTGTATACCCGTTACATTATGCAACATATGCATGTTGAAAGGTCAGCAGGTTCCTGGGGATGATTTTGGCTGTGGCACAGTGGAATGAAAGATGAGAAGGCAGTTTGGTTCTGTGTCACTGTGTGAGAGATCAATTATGTTTGAACTGACATGGTGTTTATGACAGTTAACAGGGTGTGAAATCTAGATGCACAACCTGGTATCAAGAGTAATTAACAACACGGGAAGGAGGATACTACATCTAAAGCGTTGCATCACAGTTACTGTATTTGTTGTGGCTACAAAGTGATGGACTAACTGGGTGCTTGATTCAGTGTCGTTAGCAATGAAGTTTGGCTGTCAGCGCTAATCTAACATTTTTTTTAAATATTGTTTTTGACTTGATTCTTCTTCTGACAGGAATATCCCACTCTCACAACATTCTTTGCTGGTGAAATCATCAGCCGCAAGAGGCCTTTTTTAACTAGAAAGTGGGACGCAGATGAGGATGTAGACCGAAAGCACTGGGTATGTTCTTTATTGTGTTCCTTTTTGTTTTTTGAGATTTGGTTTTTAAAAAATGAATCACAGAAGAGAATTAAAAATTTGATCAGTCTAATACATCAGCACAGACATGATGCAACAGCATTCACAGACAATTTCACTGGCTAGAGTTGATGAGCAACCAAGCCCAGACAGTAACTTTCTGTATGATGTTAAGGCCTGTTCACCGTAATTTTGTAAAGTAATTGAATTGTTTAGCTCCCTTTTGATTTACAATTTACATTGATTTTCAAATGGATGCATTTTTTTTTATGTACAAGTAATGCTTTATAATGACGATTAACATACATTTAAGAAAATTAATCTTTTCAATCTTGTTGCAGTTCTCTTCAGTTTCTGTTCTCTCACCAGTATTTATTGTACTCTCAACTAGTGCAAGTTTCAGCCTTTTTACAAATATGCCAAAAGCTTCAACTCAGATGACTTTGAGTATGACGCATTGGACAATAGTGATTATGTCTTCATGAGGTGGAAGGTCAGTACAAAATCTTACTGTCACACCTGTCTCAGCTCTCTTGTGTGTTAATTTTAAACTTAACCTTTTCTCTTTCTTGCTACCTCAGGAGCAGTTTCTAGTTCCAGACCACACTATCAAAGATATCAGTGGCGCGTCCTTTGCAGGCTTCTACTACATCTGTTTCCAGAAGTCTACAGCCACTATCGAGGGCTATTATTACCATAGGAGCTCTGAATGGTAACTACTCCTTCTGTTTGTTCCTCTTCAAATCCCATTAATAAAAGAGTAATTTCCATATTTCTTATACATTTTTGTCTTGTGTTTTTTTTTTTTTTTTAACATCTCCAGGTACCAGTCTCTAAACCTGAACCATGTTCAAGAGCACAGTATGCCCATTTATGAATTTCGGTGACACAAACATGCAGGATTATCGGGTGAAGTAAGGGACAGTTCATGCTGTGCTGTGTTTAAATGGGACGGGAAGGTCGGAGGAGCCCCTTAATGCCAAGAATGGCTGTGACCTGTTTTCCTCACTGTGGGGAAATAAATATTCCTCTGATGGAAAGAAGGCACAGTGAGACAGAAGACCTGAAAGGAAGCCAGATGGACAGTTCTCAGAGTTCATGTAGAACTAATGTTTGCTTCAGATCTCATTTTTAATTTCTCATTTTTTGCCTGTTTTTATTTCACTAATGTGCAGCTGATTATTTTTATTTTTTTTTTGTGCTTTTTTGTGCTTTGTCAGCATCTGTCTCCAAGTAACTGGACATCCAAACAAGCTCCAGGTTTATTTAGGGGAGACACACACAAAAAAATAGCTGCCTGTTAGTTAAGAAATGTAAACAAAAGAGTATTAAATTGTAAGAGAAGTTTTTTTTTTTTTTTTCCAGTACTTTTTTTTTTGGGGGGGCAGAGCGTCTTCGAAATACTGCTTTGACGCACCTTAGCGTTCAATGCAGAGTGCGATGTAGGAGTCTTGCCACAAGGTTTCAGTGTTATCGATGAAGAGCAGTGATCCACTCTATAAGACACAGTTGTGGACTGTTGATTGGGGTAGTATGAATTAGTAACTTTCACTAATGCCCAATTGTTTTCAAGCTGCTATATTTTCAAAGGTCCTCCAACAAAAAGTCTGTTAATGGCTTCACTTTGACTTTTCTCTATGCAAGCCAAAGGAATGGTTTCTTACACCACCTAACTTATTGTTTTATTTTCACATTGTTGCTCTTCCAGACTGATTATATTTATTTTTTTAATCTAGAGGGAAATGAATAGTAAAATTATGAATGATGGGGGGTGAGAGATTATTTAATTGCAATGACCAGCATTTAAAGCTCAGACGTGTGGCAGCACCTTCTACTCGTGCTTATTGTGAAACTTAGTTTTCCAGAATTTTGGTCATGTTAAAGTTGGACCAGAAGATTATCTTAGAGATCTCATGTGTAGCTTGAGTGACTGGAGGCTTCGTCTTTTGATATACTAAGTTTTGACAGTTCCTTTCCACGCATGGTCACATTAATCTATCCTACATCGTTTCCACGAGTACAAAAAGTGAAAATGTGGATGTGTCTGTTTTATTAATTTTTATTCCTTTTTCTTGTGTTAGTGAGAAAAAGTGTGAGGCAGGATAAATCCTCCTTGATGCTTTAGGGAAAACCTGCTGCCTTACCATTTTAAACGTTTGTAGAGCTTTTTGTATATGTGTAACAAAAGGTTGGTTCCATCTTATTTGAAAGAAATCATGGAAGTGTACTGTGTTTGAGAGGAGTTGTGCTTTTCATCAACCTCTGATTGGATAAATTTGTGATGTTTAAGTCCTGCTGGAGAGAGCATGTACACCGCCTGCTTCTTTGGTGGTTGTGGAAATACTTTTTAGTACTGTCAAGCTCAATAAGTTGACCAATCCAAATTACTTTAAATTAACTTGCTTTTTTTAATCCTTGAAATAATAGAGACATCTACAAATGAAATGTGCAATGTAAGAAACTAGTGTTTGTTTGGAAGTGTGTCTATAAAAGCAAGTGATTGATTATACCAGATTCAAAGGATCAGTTTAAGATGATGTAAGATAAATCTGCTATGAATGTAATGAGTGAGGGGAAATAAAAACTATTTGTATTTTCATGCGGTTCCTTTTTCATTTCTTTCAATTAGACCAAGCTCTACAAAAAAAATCCTCAGTTTTTAAGAGCGCAAAGATTTTTACTAACACTAGATGTCACTAGTGAACCATAGTTTTTCCCATTTCTCAAAGAGTAGTTGCTGTGCTAGGGACAAAATTTGCTAAGAGCTTCAGGTTAAATTCACACGAAACAGCAGTTTGTGTGCTGTGTAAAAACAAACAAACACAAAAAACTTTTTTTTTTAAATTATGTTTGTATTGTTAGATGTTAACAGGAATCCCAAGACAGAAGTTTTCTGTAAGTGGCCAGCCAATTGCAGTTTTACTTTTCAATGTTTAGCTAAAAAAAGGAAACAATGGAAATAATTTATCAATAATTACAGCTCAAGATGCCTGGCAAAATATCAGAAATTATTTTCATGTTAAGTTTGGTGACAGTGGGAATGAATGATTCTGCATTGTATCCCCCAATAAGTCTAAACTGGTTCCAAAAACAGAGCCATCTCTTTCCACTAAGTTGTCCGGGCTGCTTTCCATCCTTTTGTTTAAAATGTTATGTTGGGAAGAGTCAACACTGAATGTGATTAACCTGAAGGAATGGGAACTACATAAAGAAATGAATTGAATTGAAATAACTCTGTGGAGTTTTCTTTTTCTGTGTATATTTATATAATCTTACCATGAGCTCTTAATAATTAACCTCTCTATTTAGGCCAAAATTCCTTCACAATCACTGTGAGCTGCAATGTTCCCTTGATAGGTAACAAACATAAACCTGTTTGCAGTACAGCTGCCATCTTACAATACTATTATTAGCAATGCTGGAATTTCCTGACAGCGACGTGCAGACTTGTACACCTGTCTGTGGTTCTGTGACTCACAGAGCCACACCTGCACAAGAGCTGGGTATATAAAGTGTCCCTGTAGAGTCCAGAACACAGCTGACAGGACAGGGCTGAAGATCCCAATCCGGATCATGGAGCGGTATCCTCACAGTGTGCGTCTGATCGGAGTGATGCACAAGGAGAAGAGCAAAGTAAGCTCAAATGGAGTGATTTCTTTATGCAGAAGTTTGTGCTTTTCTGTAGTGTGATCAACACCTGCATCTTCTCAATCCAGATGTATGTGACCTCCGTGCTTTGGTCTGACCAGAGTGACGTCGTAGTTTACAGAACTTTACGGGATTTCAAGAAATTGCACGTGAGTATGAAACATTTGTCTAATTCAGGTGGGGACTGAGATTCCTTTTTCAAAAAGAAAGAAAGAAATCTCTAATTCAAATTGCTCCTTCTAGAAACAAATGAAGAAAGCATTTCCAACAGCAAGTAGGGGGAGAAAATCAAACAGAATCATCCCCAAATTTCGAGGTAAGTGCGAGTTTCCAGCTGCAGTTTGTGTAGACAGCAACAGAACAACAGGCTGACTTTGTGTGACTTTGTCTCCCCCAGTAAGGAGGGCAAAGCAGGGTGGACAAAGGAAGGGTCCCACCAAATCACTTGGGCGCCTCAAATCCTTGCAGAAATACTGTAACGAGCTTTTGAACTGCGACCCGAGGGTCACACAGTCTGCAGAGCTGATTCAGTTCTTCCAGCCAAAAGACCAGGACTTGCAGCCGGAATTCTCCAAGAACAGGTAACCTATAATCCAACAGTTTTGCGTGGGGATGCAAGATGAGTTTCACATTCTTACCAACCCTGCAGCTCATGATTGAAGTGTTTGGCTTTACTCAAAAAGAACAGGAGCTGCAAAGTGAATAGAAATAGTTTAAATTGTGACAAAAAGCAAAAACAAATTATAGCTTTTTTCCCCTCAGGAAAAATCTATATATGCAGCAATTGAGAGAAAAATGTCAAGAACTGAAACATGACAAATAGTCAAATAATATCACTTAAAGTGCCTGCATTTGGACTGCTTAAATAGTATCTGTGACCAGAGCTTTATAAAGAAAGGCAAAAAGACCAAAAACCAATTCAGAAAGTAACTTGACAGCACCAAAGATGCAAAGGTGAAAATGAATGAAGTTCTTCAAGCTTCTACATACCTCACAATTAACCACCTGCAACTCTCTTCCTCAGCATTATGATAATGCCTTCAGATAATGATCTCAAGACAGGACAAGCAGATAACGTGACACAGCCATTCATCACGGAGACATACAGATGTGTGGCACCATACGAGACCAAAGACACCAAGAACAAACCATTCAAAGTGGCACTGGATGAAAAAGTGGATGTGCTCATCAAAGACAAAGCAGGTGACTAAACAGACTTTGATCAGTCTCGTGTTAATGGTTGTAATGGAATCAAAAATACACTTTAGGATGAGATTAATGTGGGTTTCCTTTGGTTCAGGATGGTGGCTTGTGGAGAATGATAATAAACAAATGGCCTGGTTCCCCGCACCCTACTTGCAGCGGCTATCCGATGACGATGATGAGGATGAAGATTTCACAGATGAGACAACTGGAAAAGGTACATGCATGTATACCGTTTGTTGTACCCACCCGAAAGACGCAACAGTTGAATGTTCCATCAACACCTTTTGACCTTTGTCGGTCCATGTCAGTCACATTATGTGTTTCTTTTCACTCTCAGGAACACTGTGCACTGCAATCAAGAACTACAAAGCCACCAAAGATGATGAGATATCTGTAAACATCGGTGTGGTGGTGGAGGTCCTGCAGAAGTCTGACAATGGCTGGTGGTTTATCAGGTATGTTTTTCATCTTCAGTTTGCAGAGGAGGTTGCAACAGAGACATTGGTGGCTGTCAGAACCAGAAGGGAGAGATGTTTGAAAATAAATAGGACAATGATGGAAGTTACAAAATAGTAGACATAAGGCAAGAGACAAAGACATTCATCAGTCAGTGTGAGGCTAACCAAGATCAATTATCAACTGAATAGACCCGTAGTCTGAAAACATACTGTAAATAAGAACCAGTAAAAATCTAATGGACCAATAAAAATCCAGGTTGTCAACCCTTCGTTCTTTTTTCCCCTCTCAACAGATACAATGGTAAAGCAGGTTACATTCCTTGCATGTACCTGCAGCCGTGTAACTTTCCTCACGTCCACATGACAGCCAACAATCAAGCTCGTCGAACCTCCTACCAACTTACAGTCCCCTCCTCCACCCTGAAACAGTCCCAGCAGCTCAGCCTCTCCCAGGGGAACCTGCTACAAGCTCCCCCTGTCAGGTCTTACTCTCCTAGCCCGCTCCAACAAAACATCAAGCAGAGGTCGCATTCTCTTGACATCCTATCTGAGCGACCTTTGACTCAGCTTTTACAGAGTACCACCAACACCAATGTTGCCACCACACCTGCCACTCCGAAATACGTTCCCCCGCCCACCATCATGGTGGAGATGGATGGTGAGGAAGAAGAACAGAGCAGGAACGAGAGATCAGAAAGCATAGACAGCTTTGTGAGCAGTGACAGCGACTTCAGTAACTTCAGCGATGACCTCATGTCCTCCTCAGCAAGCTCATCCCTAAACCTGAGCTACGGGGCCAACAACGAACAAATTCGCCTCAGCCGTACACCTCCACCTACAATCAGCAACCACCTCAGCCCAACAATGGGCTCAGAGGGGAAAATGACCCCCAGCGTTTCTGATCCTACCCTCTACAGGGGGCCCACCACACCGAAGGTGCCGCCAAGGCCACAGGCTCAGGAGATCCTCACCCGCTGCAGCACTATCACCCGAAAGAATGCAGCCAGAGGCGGTGCGTCACCCACCCCTAATGAGATCCTGGGCCGATGAGGGTCATGTTATCACAAATGTTTATTATTAACGCTGAAGGAACAGCGTGCAGGATGTCGTGTTGTCTAGCTATGTCTAGCTTTGAGGAGAACCAAAGGAGAAAAGCCCCTTTAGAGTCGGTTTGTCTGCTCTGGGCTACTGTAGAAGCATGGAAGAGGGCCCAGCCTCTATCTGAATGTGGTTCAATAATGTGCAATTAGTTTTTGTGATTAAATTCTCATGTTTACATTCATGAAAATAACTGTTTTGATTATGTGCCTTGAAAGGAATATGTAAGTGGAAATAAGCTGTCTCTGCCCATTTAAAGATGAATGTTTTCTTTCTATTTCAAGCTTATCTGTCATGTATAATGTGCATGTTTACAACTAAATCTTATAACTTCTGTGATCAGATGATTAACCAAGACACACTGACTATGCATTATTCACTTCTATACTATCTGTTCTGAATTGTGATTTATTTTCCATACTGGAAATCCTGTGTTGTGCCTCTTATGCATCTTCACTGTCAAGTGTGCGACGTAATTTTTTGCTGTAACAGAAGAGAAAGTAAAATATTTGTATGAAATGCCAGTGTGTGTGTGTGTTGGCAAGTCTGTTTCCTCTTCCAGCATGTTTACAGAAACTAAATTGAGCAATGGGACCTAAGTAATTACACAGAGTACACACCCAATGTGGGATTAAATGTAAAATCAGGGTATTGTCATTTGTAAAAGAGAAGCTTAGAACAACTAATGGATTGAATTTAAAAAACATGTGCTTCACTCACTCAGCAAATCTTCCTGAAGCTTAAAGCATGCAGCCCTACAAAGACAGCAGTCTTATTACTATTATTATTATTATTATTATTATTATCAATGTTTTTTTTTTTTTTTTTTTAATGCAGTTACCGTAATTTCGGGGCGAGAGCTAACCTGAATATAAGCCACACCCGCTAAATTTAAATGTACAGTTTTGTACATATATAGGCCGCACTTGTTTATAAGCCGCAGTTGTCGGAAATATGGGAGGAAATTGCATATGGCAGGAATTATGTTACACAGAAAGATTTCGCCTTTTCACCAGATCGATCGACTTTAACTTGAGAGCTGCATCATATGCATTGCTTCGTGTGTTTTCCATGATAAAGGTGTGTGCATGAAGCGCAAAATAAATGACTGATCTGAAGAATGTAGTGCGACTGCGTTTAATGTAATTCCAACAATTTAATTGGTCCACTGTGACCTGTTGGGTCATTTCATTGGTCTGATGTGACGCTAAATGTATTGGCAGCATGAAGCTTGTTACCCGTAAAAATACAAAAATTAGTCGCATAGTTGTTTAAGCCTCAGGGTTCAAAGCGTGTGAAAAAATAAGTGGCTTAAAGTCCAGAAATTACGGTACTCAGCATTTGAATGACGCATGGTTAAAAGATTCTTCTGCAACTTAGATGTCATATTGCAACACAAAAAAAAAGTCATTTTAGTTTTTTTTTTTTTTTTTTTTTTTAATCAGAAGGAACACATTGTTTATTTTATAAACTATTTTTGACATGACATAAAAAAGCATGGTAATATAAGAAACCTTTTGTGATGTGGAGGCCGTATGCAAGGTTACAGAACCAGACAATGTGTCCTGGTGTTAGCTGTGAAGGATGATAACCCGAGCTTGAACCTGTTTTTACATTCTTCTACTTTTTCACCTCTGACATCTCAACCTCTTTTCTGTCAGTTTTGACTGAGGAAACCAGGAAAGAGAGGCCCGTTATCTGTACTGTTTGTATCACACGTTCACTGTGTCATTGCAGCGAATGGTCCGAGATAAGAGAACCTCCTGAATAGTTTTGTTTGTCTTCGGGAGTGAGTCATCTGTGTTTTGCTTGGTGATCCCTGTCAGCTAACAAATGTCTGGCATTGAGGAGGAGGAGAAACTGGGTGAGATTTCACTATTTTAGTTTGGTCATTTGTATTTTCCTCCATATCTTCATCCTCTGAACTCTCCTCACTTTCAGAGTGGTGGTTGCCATTTGTTGTGGCACTCTCTCCATTTTTTAGCCTCCTGTTGTTTGTGGAGGCTTTCTTGGTGACACTAACCTCTTCTTCCTCCTCCTCCTCCTCCTCCCCTTCCTCCACTGCAGGTAAATTTGCATCTTCGTCTTGTCCACTATCACTGTCATCCCCACCATCTTGCCGCTCCTTGCCGCTGCTCCTTCGTTTCTCTTCGTCGATTATCAGGAAAGGTTGGGCTTGTGTAAGAGGAGTGGTGTCCATTTCTTCGTCTTGGCCCATGCTACAGATATCACAGAGGGCATCAGTTTCAGGGAATGCGAAGCACACCTATTTACAGTAAAATCTAGCAAGATTTCACTTTATGAAACAAAGCTTCATTCACAAAAGATGTGAAGAAAAAGAAGAAAAAATGTGGCAGCATGTCTGGTTTAAGGCTAAGAATGCTACTCTATGGCCAAGAATACCAGCTTATTGTCTTCCTGGATTCCAGCGTTCACCTTGAATAATCAAATCTTCATTGTGCGTTTGACCCATAAAAATACAGACTGTGGTGTGTCTTTTTACAGGAAAGAAACCCCTAGGCAAGGTCTTTGGTGGGTTGATGAGTTTGAGAGATTTCATTCACAGCTTGGGACTCTCACCTGCACGGTGCTCCAGCCACTCTCATTGTCTGCCACATGTAGTTCAGAAACATGGACGCCTGTAGCAAATGTCCAATCCTCTGCATGTGTCTCTCTGTGAGAGGCAGAAGAGGAATCGGTCATTACAGGATCATGCAGCTTTTTAAAGATGGGAAATATGTGGAACATTCCTGAGACACACCCATCTCTCCAAAATAAAACCTCATCTCCCAAAAATTAGACGAGCACATGTAACATGTTTTAAAACCTGTTCCTTCATCAGATCGTTAATATACCAGCAAGTTCACAAGCAATGGCTCTTCAGCAGCAGTTCAACTTTGCCAAGCTGAAAAGGACAGCCTCTCATCTTATTATTCTTTGTGTTGTATTATGTTTTTTTTTTCTATTTCTCTATAGTCAATCAATAAATTGTTTGGGATTTGTTTGGAGTTTTCTTTTAATACACAGATGCATAATGTGGGCATTTTACAATACAAATAGCCATCATTGCCTCCTCTGTGTAACATTATTTGTTTGTCCTTGACACAAATGTAACAGACTTCCCCAGTTTGGGATCAATAAATTAAAATTTTCTATGTCCAAGCAAATATATCTCCACCCACCTGTATATGGGATGAGACCCTCCAGGTGTGTTCGGGCGCCCTGGTACTGCAGCAGCTCCTCAGGTGGCAGATGTTTGAGAAGCACCTGAAGGACAGCCTGGGCATCCAGGCAGTTTCTGGCATTGGTGTTCCACACCACGCAGTACCGCAGGAGTGACTCTGAGTGGTGATGAAGCCAATACAGGGTAGAGTGTGAGGGGAAAAAGGCAGGAGTGATAATCAGAGTTTTACCTTTTGCGATAAACTGTCACAACTTTTGCAACGGTTCATTGTGAATATGCAGACAGCCTGTATATGTGCACTGGATTTATTTTGCTGTTTCTATTCATGCTACCTTTCTGATCAAGTCGCAGTTTCAGTAGTGTCTTCTGCAGCAGCTCACGCCCCTCCTCCCCCTGACAGATTGCTGAGCACAATAGAGAACAATATGTCAGAGACAGCAGAAAAGCGACAGCTGAGGTCCATCTTCTCATGTCACATCTGTGGTAGTTAGAGAAAAAATTGTCATCTCGCACACATCAATTTCCAAATTCAAAGATGGTTTATGTCATGGTACTACACTTTCAGCTTTGATTCATGTATTGACATTATGAGTTGCGCCCCTTTTGTAGAATAAAAATAATTTTGAAATTAAAAACAAATGTGTGTGTGTTTTTGTGCATACATTTGTACAAAGACATCCTCTTCACAATGTAAATATATCGCATACATCTCTACCCCTGGCACAGTGAGGTGAAATCATTAGTGATCACAAAATGTAGAAGCAGTGCCATGCAAACTACAGTCAAAATAGTGTTAAGCTCACAACCAGATTCTTTACTTGGAAATAATTTGTTGTGCACTCAGGTTTGACTACATCCTGTTGTCTGATTCAAGTTGGGTTGAGTGAAGTTTATTTATGCAGCATATTTCATGAGACTTGTTTTTTTGCCACAGCAATGGAACATGGTAAGATTACCAAGGATGACAAGAGGATATTACTCAAGTTATCAGGGAGAATTATGACTATGCATAATTGACACCAGTAAGCATGATTCTGCAAGACTAACAATGCACCTGCTTTTTATTTGGCACACCTAACATACGTGCTGGATTATCGCATGACAAAGATCTTTCCACTGAAGCGGCAAGAGGTGACTGATATTGTAGGAGATTGTCCTGACCTCAATGTGGGTATAAATAAGATGTTTACTATGGGTGTTAAACAGTCTCAAATTTGACCCAAAATCCTTTTTGTTTTATTTCCACCCGAAACAGCGTTACCAAATCATAATGTTTTTCCCTTTTGTTATATGAGCGGAGAGAAGAGAGCGTCAGAGTTTCTCAGTACACTGAGGATGACCGGACAATGTCTCACAGTGGTGTTTGTACGTATGAGGGCTTGGATGACTGAATTTAAATGAGAGATGACAAATAGTGAGATGACAGGCCCTGTCATGAGAAGAACAGCTAAATGGATTACAGGCAGGAGGTTTTAAAAAAGTCAAGAAAATGTATTTATCATTGGGAATGCTGTCAGTGCCTTCATAAGAGTCATATTACAGGGTAGACTGGGGAAAAGGCTTGTGGGATGAATTACCTTTAATCACCGTGAGCACAGTTTGAGGCTGGTCCAGTGAAATGGCCAGACCCAGGGCCTTAAGATATCTCTTCTCATGGAGCAGGTTAGACAACTCCTGCTGCCTTCAGACACAACACACACATGGTCATACACAGGGAACCAACATAGACTTGTTTTCTCTGAATTTCAGTTACGAACCACAAAACAAATTAATACAGCAATCACCACTGTTGTATATATAACATACCCAGATAATTCACAAAGTCACACATTTTTGTTTTTCAAATGAAAAGTGTCTCGACTGCAGTTATTCTAAGTGGTCTCACTCTTCAACCTAACACTGCAACAAATGCACAGGATTGCTTTGGCGAGCCAAAATCAATGGCAGAAGGTAATTATTGTAGAAATCTAATATACTGAATTACAAATTTTTTTGTGAAAAGGTGATAAGAGCCAAATTTTATAATCAAGATCAGGAAATCTAAAGGCTGTAATGCTGAAATATGTCGTTGGTCACCAATCACCAATGTACACACAACATTTGTCTTCTCTGTCTGTTGTGTCGCCTGATAATAGCCCATTTGTTATGTTGGCTGCTGCCAACCAGAATGCAAATGACTGCTCATGTGTCAACACGCCGCCAAACAAATACATTCACATTAAAACATATATAAATCGACGGTCTGAGACATGCAAGTTCTTTTCTGTGTTTATCAGAAAACCAGAACACATGTAGCCCTGATGTCTGCAAGGCCAGACCTGTGACACGATCAAGTCCACTTTAGCCTAACACAGCCTTTCTTTACATATCAAGTGACAGACAGACAAGTAGACCCTCTGACCTTCAAAGAGGTATAGACACTGTTTAACTACCACATCAGTCTCAGGAGCAAGATGGGGGAAAAGATTATCTAAAAGGTAATGAGATGATATTTGCAACATACTTGAGTATCTGATCTTCCTGTTTGGCCTGTTCCTCTGCCAGCTCCACTTCAGTCACATCCTAATGTTGAACAAAAGACAGCATATTTCATGACAATTTGTTATCCCTGCAGAGGAAACACCCCCTTTTTCCCCCTAAGCCTGTAGTACAATGTTAACATTCCTTTTAAAATATACAGATGATACATTGACATGAAAGTCAAAGTTTGGACATGAAAGTATAAAATTTGACAAAACACATGGGTTCTAGTTATAAAGCAGTAAAATTAAACTGCGAAAAAAACAAACAAACAAACAAACAAAAAAAATGCAGCAGGTGAGAAACGGTCAGATCCCACTTACCATCCACACGGTGATGGTCGAGTCTGCTGACCCGGTCACCATCTTGTCGTCTTTGCGGTTTGTGTGGAGACCCCACACTTTGTCCTGGTGGGCGTCCAGTGTCTTCACACACTCATTTGTTTTTATGGTCCATAGCTTCACTAAACCGTCTGAGCCACTGACAAAAGAAAATTCAAATATGTGTTTAATTGCACATAATTATCACAATCACATGACAATGTGAAGTTGCAGCATTCAAATTTATATACTGCAAAATTCTGTTATACTTTGCATTAAATTTACTTTATTTATTAAAAACTTTCTCTTTTTAATCACCCAGATCTGTATTTCAGTACGTATGATTTTGACAATGATGTGTGTATGTCACTTTGTATGCACATTTTATAATCGCATTATGGGGAGACTTTTTACATGGGGGAGTGGGGCAGTTACCTGGTGAGAAGCTGAGTGCCTCGACTCACAAAAATGACCTTGAGTACTGATGCATCGTGTCCCTCAAATGTCTGAATGAGAGACAGATTAAAAAAAATAAATAAATAAAAATACAATCGCAGGATTTCTACATCACTATCAAAAACATCTCTGAAAACGAAACGCAGAAGCTTGAGTCAGCAAGTCAATGGCAGAGGAAGGATAAAATTAATCTTAACCACCTCCGCTGAATTTCACCTGGAACATAATTAAGATTAGTATGTAAAAATTATTTTTGGCATCACCAATTAAATATATCCTGCGTTGAAGTGACAGATGTTGTGCTACTTGAAAAGTCTATGAGACACCTCAATATGCCTCAAAAGCAAAATCTGCAATTAAGTCACAAAACATATTTTAAGCATGAAAAATAAAAAGCGCAAATTCATTCATCCAGATATTAATTCAATTTGAAAAGTACTATATAAACATATAAAGTTATTAATATGTCCAGTAGCTAAAAAACTCTGGTATTATGGCCAACCTTGAGGCAGCTGAAGTCTTGGAGGCTCCAGAGCTTGGTGGTGCCATCAGCTGAGGATGTGGCCAACACCTGGTCGATGGGAGAGAAGCACACGGCCCAGATGCCACGACGGTGGCCTCGAAACACCCCGAGAAGGCCTATGCTCCCCTCCCCCGCCAGCGACCACAGCTTGGCTGTTCGGTCCTGGGACCCCGAGGCCAACAGTTTGTCATTTGGTGACACCGCAACACTGTTAATATCCTGAAGTATTGACAAGAAAGGAGGTTGAGAAAATAAGCAATAGCCCTAACCCAAAACAATGATAATAAATATAGAACAGTCAGCACAGAAAAACACTATGGAAAAAGGGTGTGATAGAAGAGTAAAAGAAGCAAAGTGGAGATGACATCACTTCTTTAAATTCCTCCCATTACACTGCCTCTCTTCTTAAATGTGACTAAAATA